>NW_010101827.1:0-15016 GCF_000699245.1 Pterocles gutturalis
ATATATATATATAAACAACTCTCGCTCCTGTTCTTTTCTGTCAAGTTCAAAACTTATGTTAAATTCTTGGGATCAGAAAATCCCACTTCTATTTTATTAGTCCCTGGACTGCATGTCAGGGCACGTGGTTGCAATATGGCACTGTAGATGCTGCTGGGATGAAACTCAGGCTAACAGTATACCTGTGGGTGAATGTATACAAAAGGCATTTCAAAGAAGAATAGTAGCAAGTAAGTCACAGGTGATGTTTTGGGATGTTCTTCTCCCTCCACATTGTTACAGCAACATTATATCAACTCTTAACTTCTGTATGTCTGGTAGGTAGTTCTTATTTATAAATATAGATGATAGAGGTTGTAAATACAGGCTTAGAATCCTGAAAAAATGATCATAGGTTTTGGTGCAAATTATTTCCTTTGAGGAGTGCCCACTATGGAGGCGAGCGACAAACAAACCTAACTAAAATAGCCCACAGCCCTTTGAGGGGACTAAATCTGCCCCTGTGATCCCAGGCTTGGGCTCTAAAACATAGCATTGCTTCATCTTTTTTGAATGGGTGCAGCATCAACCGGATACTGTGTTTCTCATGACATAGCGGTATAGATAGGCAGCCAGGATGATGGTATCTGCATTATCATTTTCAGCAGTTATATGTATAAGGAGCCTTTCTGAGAATGTAGAGTGGTAAGTACTACAGGCTGATCTTAAGCAGTTTGGCTTTGCTTGGATGAGGTAGTTAAGCATGTATTGATCCCACTGTCTTCACTAAGACTGTGTATTTCCTCTGAGACATTTGCATTTTGTGGAATGAAGGTCTTGTTTCTCAAGGTTATAGTTCAACACTAAGTAGTTCACAATATTTCTTTTTTGCTAAATAGTTTGGTTTAAGCTATTTGGGAGTGTGTCAGCTTTAACATTTTCCACTCTAAAATCCTAATTTTTTCCTCTATGAGAACCAAGCTCCATCCAGAATATTGTGTTTCGGTAGTTCGTATACCAGTGTAAAATTTGAATTAAAAGCTTGAGTATTTTTCTGTAGGATAAATGATAGCTTTCTAAGATTCTTTTGTTTCACAGGGACAGAACAATGAAAATGAAAAGAAGGAAAATTGTACTGATGTTTTAATGAATTGTAAGCAATTTATTGTCTTTTCAGTGTATTTACTTCAACAAATGATTTAAGATATTTAACAAATAATTTAAAATTGCATTTGAAACATTTATTTTTCTTTATAGTGGTAATTTTCCAAGGAAACCATATATACAAGGAAAATCATGCAGTAATTGTGCAAAAGGGGACACTTGTGAAAATAAACTGTGTAGTAAGTAAAAGCAAATGTAAATTGCAATATGTAAAAGGGAATAATACCTACTTGATAAAGAATGTTGCAAGCTTTGTTTTATTGGTTGATGTTGCTCTCTCAGGTCCAATTCACAAGTAATTTAAAACTATTCTAAAAGACATTTACATTCAGGAAACAAATAGATAGTTCATGTTTTACTGATTCTGGGCCTCAGTGATCACTATGAAGTCTTTGTTTGATTATAGACAGGTATAATTTATGATTGTAGTTAAATATTTTGTTTCTGTTGCACTCTGATACTCTGCTGACTTCATTAATCATACCAAAGAAATCAGCATCTAAAAACATACTTGTCCAACTAGCATTTAGCAGCGACTCTTGAGTAGTCTCCTAGGCTTTCAGAAACTGCAAAGCTACTATCCAGTTGTATTTAGAGTAAAATACCGAGTCTATTTTGTGCAGCCACAGCAATATTACATTCAGACATCAGTATAGCTGACCCTTACATGCTGTAAGCAGTCACAGTAGCTGTGGGAAAATCATTCTGGGTCTGCATTTTGTGCTAGAGTTATAAAACAAATTATTCACAGAGGCACATTGTCTTTCTCACTTGGTTATGTCTGCAGGAAAAGGGAGAGCATACAGATTTAATTCTTTAGCTATTAAGTATTTTCCCCATGGCAAATAGGATTCATTCCTTAAACAGAGTAATTCTTTTATTCTTGTCAAGAAAATGAACTAGTCATGAATTACTAAGTCATGTTTTGATGGAGTGAAATATCGAGACAGTAGGTCATCTTTCTTCAGAAAGCTCTGGACCTGACAACTTCCACCTGCTAGGAAATCACAGGCTAGAAATTTCCTGTGGCTAAAGTTAGGACGTATGTTTTTAAGTTTCATTTAATAAACTGTCAATAAGATTTGTGGATTCTATTTAACAGTTAGTTATTATATTTGCTCAATATAAATGTTTGTATAGCTCTAAAAACATTCAGCAATCCTGTGGGTCTTAAGTTTTAGTTAGCAGGCACCTCTGAAAAACAGATACAAGGAATAACAGGTTATGCTCGATCCCAGGATTAGACCCTACTTAGGAAACAGTCTGTCTCCCATTTTCATCCATTAAATTGTATTTAACAGTATTTACTAGCTTGTGTATATTCAGAATATTAAATTATTTTTTTATTTTGAGAAAATAATAAAGGAGATAAAGGAGAGAGGGTTCAAACTGAAGATAAAGGGGCTTCATAATATGTCCCTCTCCCCCATTCATGTCATTGTTATAAACAATAATAGCTTTATGGAGACTTAGAAAGTATTGTTTTTAGGTTTTATCGAAACATTTCAGATTTTGTTTTATTTGTAAGGTTTATCAATGGGGATTCTCAGAGTCTTTCAAATTGTATTGACTGTAAATCTGACGAGTTTCTTTTAGATAGCTAGTAGAGATTTAAGGAGAGAGAAATCATGCCTGGCTGGTAAAACTGTTTATTTTTTCCCTTTTTCCAGGTAATCCAGAACGTGATAGAATTATCTGTATGTATTACAATATTACACTGCTACTTACTTTCCTCCATTACTTTAAATGGATGTGCTCCCAATAAATCTTATCTTATGCTTTTTTACAGATTATTCAAGATGGCACCCCCCTTGGGAGTTCAGAATTGCGTGCAATGTGGCTTGTATAACTGTTATAGTTTTGAGAGCATTGCTGATGTTTCTTGCTTTTGTAGCTGTTTATTTTATCCAAAAACACTTTACAAACATTCATATGTCCACCTAACTGTATTTGAAATGCATACCATCTTCTGAAGATACTTGCTAATGAATTAAGCAAAAAAGTAATACTGACATGACTTTAAAGACAACTTTCTTTGACAATAATTTTGTTGCTATTATTTTACGCCCCTTAGAGAAAGCTAAGATGCAGAAAACTCTGAAATTATATGTGGGTAAAACCCATATTGGGAAAATATTAAGCTGAAGATGGTATTTGGTAAGGTTTGGAACCTTATTTATAAATACCAAATTTCCCAAAACTGTGATATACTCTATTCCTGGAATTCAAGGAGAAAATGTGTGTCAATTAAACAACTGTTACAGTTCATACTAAGCCAATATTTGAAATCACAATTGTTTAATTTAGATGCTGAGAAAAAGCTAGCATATTATGTACTCTGTCTTGTTTCTTAGAGTGACAGAATGTTCTGAATAAAATATATAAAGTAAGAAGATTTTATAGAAAGATGCTTCTTTAGAGGTCTTGATGTTTGTGAAGTTACTACAACTTGCTATTTATAAATTAATGCATTTAATGTTCCTCTTTTAAAATGTGAAGCTTTAGATCTATTAGTATTTTGTTCCCAACTTCCTCTAAAACTTGTGCTTAAACTTTTTATTCCTTAACAGGTACCATTACTTACGCATAGTATATTTCCTGTTTTGTAAGTGTTCTAAATTTTTAATAATAAATTTTATTTATTTTATCTTGAAACTTGCTCAAATCCATTTAATCAACACTGATTTTACTCTAACATCCAAGCCATTAAGTCACAGAATCACAGAATGTTAGAGAATGTTAGAGATTGGAAGGGACCTCAAAAGATCATCTAGTCCAATCCCCCTGCCGGAGCAGGAACACCTAGATCAGATCCTGCTGGAGCAGGAACACCTAGATAGATCACACAGGAACGCATCCAGGCGGGCTTTGAATGTCTCCAGAGAAGGAGACTCCACAACCTCTCTGGGCAGCCTGTTCCAGTGCTCTGTCACCCTCACCGTGAAGAAGTTTTTTCTCATATTCAAGTGGAACCTCCTATGTCCCAGCTTGAACCCATTGCCCCTTGTCTTATCACTGGATGTCACAGAGAAGAGCCTGGCTCCATCCTCCTGACACTCACCCTTTACATATTTATAAACATTGATTAGGTCACCCCTCAGCCTCCTCTTTTCCAGGCTAAAGAGACCCAGCTCCCTCAGCCTTTCCTCATAAGGGAGATGCTCCATTCCCTTCATCATCTTTGTGGCTCTGCACTGGACTCTCTCCAGCAGTTCCCTGTCCCTCTTGAACTGAGGGTCCCAGAACTGGACACAATATTCCAGATGCGGTCTCACCAGGGCAGAGTAGAGGGGAAGGAGAACCTCTCTCGACCTACTGACCACCCCCCTTCTGATACACCCCAGGATGCCATTGGCCTTCTTGGCCACGAGGGCACAGTGGCCACGAGGGCACAGTCTTTCATTAATATGCTTTAATTTCAATTTCTCCAAAAGACAGATTAAATTTATACAAGAATCTGAAGCTTTTTTTCTTACCAGTATAGCAAACTAGATTTTTTTCCAGATTGTATCTTAGTATTTTCTAGTGAATGCCAATATAATTGTACGAAAGTTCATTATCATTGGGTGATGTTTCACCAGTATTGTAAAATGAACAAATAAAAAACCCCGCAACTTCTGCTGTTTTTTTAATGTTCAGAACTCAAACTGAGCTTAAAGGAAGCTTCTATGACTTCAACTTTAGGAACTAATTTGTCTTATACTTTCTTTCTCTGTGATTGACAATTTATGTATAAAATATTCCAATATATTATCTAAATCAATATGAAAATTCCATTGATTATATAAAAAAATAACTTATAAGTCTCAAAGAAAATAAGATAGACTTATTGTAGATTAATTTAAAATTAGGATGTGGTAGATATTTCTTTAAGTTTTCTATTCTAAAATTGCTAAAATAAAGATCATACTTTTCAAATACAAATTTTATTATTTTAAACTTGGATTACATTCTCAAGTCTAGAAGCCTAATATTATGTACTTAAAACGATAAACAGGTGGCTCCTACATAGAAAGTGGTACAGTATGAAAGTTCCAGAGCAGCAGCTATTCTGATTGGTTTACCTGGAAGTTACTGATACTCACCATCTCTGAAGATAAGATCATTATTTGGATGCCATATTAGGGTTGAAACGCATCCTTCAGAGCTAAATTTCAGATGTCTGTAAGGGGAAAAAAAAGTTTCCTTAGTACCTGAAATACAAAATTTAGTACTACAATAAAACTTCCAAGTTTTAAAATATTAATATTGCATAGTTTTAAGATGCTGCCTTTTTATACCACCCCCCACCCCCTGCTCCCCCCCCCACTTACATTCAGTTATTAAAAGATAAGTTTTCCTACTTGCAGCTGTGAGATGGCCTGGAAGAAATTAATATCTAAGACAGTAATTCCTATCCCTGAGAATAACGATCCTTCTTGTCATTTAGTAACTCCATTACAGTCAACTAACAATCAGAGTATGTATGCCTCAGAGAGAAGGCAAAGTTGAAAAAGAGCTCTTCAGTCTCCCATAGATTTAGAAAAACCCTGGTTCTGCTGGCCATATTAATGCCAGCATGATAGCAAGGCTTTTGTCTGAGACATAGTTTTAGTGTTTTTCCTGAGCTAAGCACTGTGGAATTTGCAACACTGAATGATGTGCAGATAGTGATGCCGTCAGATCCTGTTTCAATGAATGAAGTAGTTTTCCATCCATGAAAATGTTTTTTTCATTCTGCTTTCCTGAATTTGTGATACAAGGTGTCTGTCCTCAGTGCTGATTCTTATGGTGTCCCCACAAAATACATACAGTTTGTCCTCTTCCCCAGTTTGGTGTCTTTGGGAGGCAATCCATGAATGGCTGAGAAGATAGTTCATTCCAGGATGCCCTTTTCAAAATCACCATGGATGTGGGCTGTGATGGCTTGCTGTAGCTTCTCTCAGGGGATTGTCAAGTATTATTCTGTGATATTCCAGTAGTATTGTAGCAGTTCTTGAACTTTCACACTTCCATACTGCTGCAATGCACTAAACATTTCTGGCATTACTCTGTGAAAAGAAGCTTAGGCTGGACATCAGAAAAGCCGCCTCATTTTTTGAACACCTTGAATTTAAAAAGAAAGAAAAAAAATGTGGCAAATGACAGTAACTCAAGTTCAAGAAATGTAAATCATGTATGAAGGGCAAGGAAGATTACCAGAGATCCTGTCCAGCTAGCCATATACTTGTACTCTATAACAAGCTTCCTGTACCTATGTTGAGATCATGCTAAATCCTACATCCTGAGCAACCTGCTGAAGATTTTGCTCCATCAAGGAATCACAGAACGATTGAGATTGGAAGGGGCCTCTGGATGTTGTCTGGTCTAACACCCCTGCTCAAGCTGGGCCACCTAGACCTGGTTGCCCAGAACCATCTCCAGACAGCTTCTGAATGTCTCCAAGGATGGAAACTCCGCAACCTCCATGGGCAATCTGTGCCAGTGCTCACTCACCGTCACAGTAAAAAAATGTTTCCTGAAGGTCAGAAGGAACCTCCTATATTCCAGTTTGTGCAATGGCCTCTTGTCCTGTCACAGGGCACCACTGAAAAGAGCCTGGCTCTGCCTTCTGCACAGCCTCCCTTCAGGTATTTGTATGGTTCAAGAGACGTCTGTCTTTCCACAGCATCATCACTGCCTATCCATCTTCCTTTCACAATCTTTAGCAGAGCTATTGCCAAAGGTTGCTGCCAGCCTTTGGTGAGTGTTTCACACTTCCCTTATCCTTTGGTTGAGGGGAGGGAGAGAAACAGGCTGTCCTTGAGGGGCAAAGTAGATGTGATGAAGGGCCACCTTGACTGGCAGGAGGCAAGCACGACAGGGGAAAGAACACCTACCAGCCTCTTGTGCTTTGGTTCATATGATATCCCAGTACTTTGCTGAGAGAACGCAGCAAGCAGCGCAGTGTGATTTTGCTCAGTTAGGCTAAGGGGCATAGTTGAAGTAAGCAGCACTGTACAAATTCTCCTCACCAAAACTACAGTAAAACTACCTGCAGTCCAACCCCATACTGATGGCCTCCCCTATTAATCATGAGGCTGTTTACAGCCTCATTACAAAATAACTGCAAGATTTTTTAGCTTTTAATAAATGCAAAATAGTTTATTACAAAATAATTCTTGTGGAAATCCAGTACCATCGCCATCCTTTCATTTAATCTGTTTTCTGCCCTGAGGTGAGATTGTGTAATAGAAGTAGCAATGCACGCAGAATTCACGGGTCTGGAGGGCCAAGGGATCTTGCAGCTGCCTAATCCTGTGGACAGAACAAGAAAACCCAGCAGATCCACCCATGATTGTTCAGCTGAACCTAGTAAGTCAAGGACAAACAGATTCTCTCCGCAACACAAATAATGATACTCTGTGGGGAAGCTGATGATTTGAGGACAATATTAAATGTAATTTTACAGATTCCCAGGCATCTTGGATTTCTGTAATAGTTTGTAATCCACCAGCCTTTTAGTCCTCTGACTGAATTGTGCATTAAGGAAAAACTAAGACTCTCAAGTCTTATTTTTGCAGCCATTTTAACCTGAAAGCCGGAGGTGAGAAGTGAGAAAAGGAGAGGTAAACATTTTTTTCAAAATCATTGGGCTGTACAGCTTCCTGCCCATACCCATCTCGTTGTGCTGAAATTCACTTGATATCCGTGCAGCAACAGGCAATATTGTCCACACAAACATTATGGATATCCAAATCTCAAAGCTTAACTTTCATGCAGTTTACCAAATCCACTGATTAATGCTGTCAAAGCATTATAACTCCTTTTTTTGGGGGGAAAACGAAATGAAACAAAACAAAACAAACCCAAAAAACCCCAGCTATAGATGCTTGAGGACAGGCCGGACTTCTGCTTTAATTACAGACAGAATCACTAGATGGAGCCAGAGTCATCTCTGCAGGAGAGGATTTTATAACCTGGGCTATCCTGAATATGTCAAAATTTCCTACTTCATAAAGGTCTTAATTCAGTTGCCAAGCACAGAATTTAAACTGTATGCATATATAACTGCCAGCTCACTGCATTGCTAAATTAATGGTGCAGTTTTAGTGTGATGATAATTTTTGTGCAAATTGCATATAGTTGTAATATAATCATGGTTTTACGTTAAGTCTAGCTGACCAAAGGCTTTAGTGTCTCACAGATCGCATGGGAATTATTAGAAAAGAAAAAAAAAAAAGAGAGAAAACATACTTATTTTCTAGTTTCAAAGTAATATTAAGCTGGAGAAAGGTAATAACTGGCAGTAAACTAAACTCAGTTGGCCTTGGCTTAGAAAAGGGGCAAGAGGAGTCAGCAGGTGGACCTAGTAAGTGTAGGTGAGGTCATGACCATCACATATACATGTTCTGGAGGCAGGTGGAGCTGCAGCCACTCATAGAGGAACAGGAGGAGAAGCTATTAGAGCTAAAAGCCAATGCTGACAGCGTTGGAGGGCTACAGCTCCTTCAGCCTATCTGAATTACATGTACAGATTGTTACAAGGCTCTGAAGCAAATCAAGGGTATTATTTAAGAAGGAAAAGCCATCAGGCAAGCAGAGAAGGTAACACAGGAATGGTAATTTCCACAAGTGTTTAGCAGGATAAGGCCTGACCTTCAAAACTAAGTAGGGATTCAGACCCATGAACATTGTTTACAATATATTTTCTCTGTAAATCTACCTAAATCTAAATCTGAGTTATAAGACCTAGGACCTTAGCTCTTAAAACATATGGTTGTTCTTATGCTCTGGCATGCTTCTGTTACACACACCAAACCGGGTCAGAAGGTCTGTTCTGCAGCAAGCTGCTGTTCAGGAACTTTTTTGTCTCTCATGGTGAGGTCAAATTTCAATGTAGTTTCCCTAATTTTGTTTATTCCTAGAGTAATTCTGAAATGGAAGCAAGATCCTGCAAAATAATTGCAATTGAGCTCGTATGACTAAGCTATACCATAGGAAAATCAGCTGAGCAGCAGATTTGTATTTTGTCAAAGCTTCAGTTTTTGTGGTTGATACAGGTTTCAGGAAAGCTGTTCTACAGTATCTCTTCAGATAAGACCTATGATCACAGAAGGGTTTGGCAGTCAACCAGAATAGAGCACACACACACAAAAAAGGCAGAATTGTACCTGGAGTGTTGCACCTTACTAATATGCATGGCAGATGCCTGTTTCACAGTTTACCCTTTGACAGCCAGCTATGATGTCAGATAGAGCTATACCTTATGAAGCAATTTCACTTCCTGTTACTTTGACACTATCAAGTGCTTCCACACCCGGAGGACAACCTCTGAAGAACTGCTCGCCAGTATTATCTCCACCTGAGAGATTTTTCTTCTAAAAACTTTAAAAAAAATACTGAAAGCATTGAAGAATTATGAAAATCACATTTTTCTTTGCTGCGTTGTTCTTACTGGATCTCTTTGCTTGCTGTCATACTTATCCACAAAATCCCTTGCCTGACATAGAAGATGCAAAGTTCATTGAAGACTGTGTGAGGGTGCACAACACGTTTCGATCCAAAGTGAGTCCACCAGCCAGCAATATGTTTCGCATGGTAAGGAGGTGTTCATGATCTGTTTGAAAATTAATGTAGATTGTGCTGCTGATTTAGCCCATCTTATGATTCATTTGCTTTGTGATTTTCTTTCCCTTTCTGTCAATGATTTCTGTACTACATATGTTATATCTTTGTAGGAAACAGAAAAGACAATTTTTACAGTATAGTTAGGTTTTCATAATTTGAAGGGAATTCCTTGTTCAGGGACGGATTGCTATTCAAAATTTCAGGCAGAGCAAAGGGCTGTATTGCAAAAGATAGTGTTCAGTTCTCAGCATTTCATTTACCTCTTTCTAAGAGAGATATTAATCTATTTTATGTTAGTCCAGGTTTCATATAAGGAAGCTGTTTGATATTAAATGTCTCCTGAACAGGCAATTTGCACAACAGGATATGTTGGAAATCTATCATCTCCCCTTGTTTCTTCCAATCTAGCACGTGTTGAAGAAAGGGATTTGCCAGGACATCCATTTATAGATACCTGATCTTCAATTGCTGTGGCAGGGTTTGTAGAGTAGGAATACTAATATCTGGGCTGGAAAGATGATCTTCCTGTGAATATAATGGATATCAGAACAGGCCATGGATAGGTCTCAGCTTGCTTAGTGGAATACATAAGGAAAAAGGTAGAAAAGCTGAGGGTGGTAACCCCAGTCAGTTCATGTCATTACTCTGAGCCCTCCAGCAGTGCGGCATCGCTGTAAAGGAAGTCAAATGCATAACCGCATGCACAAGATAAGTAATTTATATGAAAGGAAGTTCATAATAAAGGGGTAAAATTCAAGCCACTCGTGATTTTAATTTCTTGCCATTTAAAAAAACAATGTTTAATTTAAAATGCTAGCTCACAAGAGCAAACTTAGCTGCTCAGGCCAAAGATCCAGCAAGCCTGAAATAAGAGCAGGACAAATACAGAGAAACCTCTTGTATCAAAGGTGTTGCATTGTATTTAAAAGCTCTTGATGGATTTTTGTTGCACAATTTTTTTTTCAGCCTTAAACTCATGAAATTTTTTATTGTCCCTAGCATCGTGTAGCAAGAGCTGCACAGCCTAACCACAAGTTGTGTGAAAGTATCTCTTTGTGTTTGATTTGGACCTGTTAATTCCTAGCTTCATTTGATAGTCTCTGGTCTCTGTACTGGAAGGAGCAAGTAATTTGGCTTATTTACATACTTCACAGAAGATGTCCAGCTGTCTTGGATCAAAGCTGCAGAGCATTCTCTGTTGCTTTAAGAAAGCCGTCCATACTGGAGGATGATCATGCTCCTCCATGTTCTCTCTGCCCTTTCCAGTTCTAGTGTCCCCTTGTTAAAGTGGGGTGCTGCACACCGCATTTGACAGGTGGTGTAATTATATGTATGGTTTTATTCTCCATTCCCGCTCAAGGAATTTCTAACACTTTATTTGCTTTTTAGGCTACTACTAAACGTTGATTTACAAGTGGTAATAGCCATCTCCAAACTTGTCATTATGAACACAAAGTTAATTTTTTTTTTTTTTTTCTCATATCCCTTAACATACATTTCTCTGTATTGAATTTTACGTAAAATTGCCTGGTCATTCTGTGGCGTAAAATCGTTCTGCAAGTCTCAGAGGCCAGTTTTTGAGATTATCACTTGTGCCACTCAGGATGGGAATGGATCCTCCCCGGGACAGCAGAGATGAGTGAGCCTTTTATTTGCTTTGACCACATGCTGAGGAGGGAGAAGAGCAAAGTGGTAGAAAGGGCTGGGGAAAGGAACAGCGATGATTCTTCACATCTCCATCCTGGCCAGGAGAACAGGATTCCTATCTGGTCTAGTGATAAATTCAAAACACAAATCCCTGGACAGCCAACAGCTCGTAGGCATAAGGTCCCTCAAGCCCCTCTGCAGGGGTTTCACGCAGTTACCTCCTCTCAGGAGTAGCAGCTTAAAAACAGCAATCCAGCTCTAAATATTTTAACAAGTCAGATACCACAGGACAGTGGATAGATACTACACGTCCTGCAATATCTAGGGGAGAAAGAAGAAAAAAAAAATTGCTGTGGGAGTAGAAACGTCAAGTCAGAGAAAGAAACCGAATGCAGGTATGGGAAGGTTAAAGGGGAAAAGTTTCTGTTTAAAAATGTTTTTATTCAGCTAAGTCACTGCCATGCAGGTTATACTACTTTTTGTTCCTTTTCTACAGTCCTGGGATGCTGCTTTAGCTAAGACTGCCAAAGCGTGGGCAAAGAAGTGCAAGTTTAAGCACAATATCTACCTTAAAACGGCAGGGAAGGTGCACCCCACCTTTACTCCTGTTGGAGAAAACATCTGGACTGGCACAGCCACCATCTTCTCTGTGGATGCCGCTCTCAGTGACTGGTTTAATGAAGTCAGCAGCTATGATTTCAACACTAATAGATGTACTGGCATGTGTGGTCACTACACCCAGGTGAGTCTTACATGCCCAATGCTTTATAATGTAATGGTTTCACAGAAAATCCCAGTACAGGTTTGAAACAGTCCATTTTGGAACACGAATTACAGCAGGGGTTCTCACCCCCTGGTTTATTGCTGCATGAGATTGGAAATAAATATTCTGAGCCCCAGGGATATCCAAGTCCTATTTTCAGAAATGTTGGAAAGGCATTATCCCCCTGATAATTTCATATTTCCAGGGGAACCAGATAATAAATGCAAAAACATCTATCAATCTCAGGTGCACTTTGGGTTGTCGATGTTGCTCCTGTGTTGGCGTTTTAAACTTCCACGTGAGATCCTTCCCTTCTCCTTCCTCCCTTAATGCTGTTGCTTTTTCAGTCTTGAATAGTTGCATTATTATTATTAAGTTGCATTTCCCTTTGCCCTTCAGGTTATTTGGGCAGAGAGTTACAAAGTTGGCTGCGCAGTTCATTTCTGCAATACAGTGGAAAATTTTCCAGGACTCTTCAGAGCAGCACATTTTGTTTGCGACTATGGGCCAGCGTAAGTTAATGATGGCATTTGGGGTTTAGGTTTTTTTATTTTTTAAATATCCTATAACGGACCCGGTTATCAGATGCCAACAATGATGGGAGCAGTTGTAACAAATTTCAGAAGATGCTATGTCCACATGTCACCAGTCCAAGGGAAACTTCCCCCCAGCCACTGAGAGCAGAAGTGGCTGGACATAGCTGGAGCTGCAAAAAATCCCTTTCTAAAAAATCAGGTGAACAGATCATAGCTGAGAGCACTAACCATAGCCAAGATGGTGGAATAAATTCTATTTTGACTACAGTCTCTGCAGGAAAAATGGGGAAGGTGCAAACTTCCTGTTTGAGAAAGATTGCATCTTTCTATGGCCCCACCCAAACTTCAAACAAGACATTTTCACTGAAGAAATAAAAGGAAGACAGTCCTCTAGTTTATCTTGTACCTTGCAACTTCTAGACTTACCTTTTACAGACTTGTTTTTAAAATACAGATGGGTAATGAGGGACTAGAGGCAGCTTCTTGTATGCTTACACTCAGTAAAAAAGTATTGCCTGAGAAGTCTCCTTAATTTCAAATGGTGACAGGCACCAGGTAGCTGTTCCCCGTGCCAGTGAGAGCTTTAATCTGATCTAAAAGGAATTTCAAACAATTGCAACGATCACATTTTGGATAAAGGGATTCCCCCTCCCTGCCCTCCCCCCAATAATAGTGTTTAATGATAAATTATTCTAACAATCTGAAGAAAACACGTGTTTAAATTGCTTTACAAATGTCTGAGCTAACAAAATACTGTTCTTCTGCTTTGCAGGGGGAATTACCCAAGAAAACCATATAAAGCAGGGCGACCATGCAGTGGATGTAGTAATGAAAAGTGTGTAGACAAGCTCTGTGGTAAGACAAAAGTGATCAACTAAGAAAATTGCATAGAAATAGAAGTGGTATAATTATCAGTGGAAATATAACAGTCAGTCAATTTGCCCTAAGTACATAGTGGGTCCATAGCCCACCACACAGCAAGAGTACCAAACCCTGGTAAGAGTAGTATAAGAAGGAATTAATTGAAATACTCTGCTGTTGAAGGCTCTCAGAGGTAGCAGACAGAGTTTCTGATGAAGAGAAGTATCAGTTAGACTACTTTCTGCCTTTTATCTGATCAGGAAGTTAAATCTAAAACTTTAACCCCAACAAATATTCCCCATCTGGTTCTTCTTTCCTAGCAGAAATGGTATATTTAACTTCTGCTTTTTTGCTTGTTTAGTATGTTCTATCACATTTTCCAGAAAAATATAGTTCTGAACCAATAATAAGACTATACTGAAAAGCACACTTATTTCTAACTTATGCAGTTTTCTGAAATACAGCCATGAGAGCTTGTTTTTCCACAGCAGTTTGCAGCTGTGGACCTTTATGTTGTTACACCTAGTCCCAAGTTAGTCAGAAATAGTGTTTTAAATAAAGAGAGTTTAAAGGACATGGAGCAATGTCTTAAATCAAATATGATTTTTATGCAGAGGTTTAACAGGGACCATCTCTACTAGTCAAGCTCTAGATAGCTTCAGCTGCAGAAATAATTGAGCATTTGGTATTCTTATTTCCTTCTGTGATATTCTGGCTGACTCATCTTGAAGTCTCAGACTGATACATCACAGGAAAACTAGAAACAGCTGAAAGACTAGGGGGAGGGAGAGGAGGAAGAGAACTTTTAAAAATTAAATGCTAGATCCTGCAACCTGTTTTACCCTATTCTCCTCTAGAGCAAGTCTGCAATTCCAATAGGATACATGTAGGCAATCCTGCAAATGCATCAAAGCTCTTAGTAAAGGTGTACTTCTGCGATAAACTTAGTAGTTGCATTTGTCAGTCTGTAACGACTTACATTTGGTTTGTGTGTAAATTTTTAATAAATTCCATGTTTTGTTTTTATTTGCTATTTCTTTTTCCCCATGACACAAATTCTACCTAATACAACTGCTTCTTTTCTGCTTCTCTTTCAATTCAATAAAAAATATGAGCCCCAGGCCAATTGGGAACCTGCTCCTGTTGCCCTGCTCCCCCTTTGCAGGAAGCTTTAGGCACTGGCTGGCATCGTCAATGCAATCCGCCAGGCAGCAGCGATGGCTTACTTCTTTACACTAAGAACCACCACTGAATGATACTCACACTTATTTACTCTTCTGATCTCTCTACAGAAAATACAGAACGTGAGAAGCTGATAGGTACGTATCAAATTGTTCTTAATTGCTTTCCTGTAAGTATGGCCATGTTTGATGGGTCTTAACAGCTGTTTCTCTACTGTTTTTAAGATTATAGCTACTGGTATCCAGACTGGGACACACAGCCCCAGCCACCGCGGCCCCGTCCCCCCAGGCCTCCT
>NW_010101827.1:15029-29567 GCF_000699245.1 Pterocles gutturalis
AACATCCGCATCCCTCTTGTGACCAATACTGTCTTAGTGTTCTAATTTTAAGGCCACTGTTTTTGGTACTGAGTGCTGGTGCTGTTCTTTTAGTACAACAGCGGTTTCCACACACGTTCTTTTATGAGTAATGATCAGTTAAGATACTGATAGTGATCGTACCGCAGTATTACTCTCAGAGAACTGCACACATTTAAAAAAACACTTGGTCATCTCTCCGTTATCCTTGTGATGTTTATTCAGCATAGAAAAGGCTGCTTCTTCACTTAAGGTGAGGTATGAGTGCCTGTGCATAGAGTTAGTGTAATTTATTGGCAGTAGCTGCAACATGCTTCTACATCTGTAAGAGCATCTTTGCTCTGGCTCAGGGGTAGATTGCTAGAGGGACCATGTAGGCTATATATTATTGTATATGCTAACAAGCCTCCTGGGAACCTGGAGTATCACAAAGATATGTCTGAAGTGGCACATTATATCCCAAAGAAGCAATAACTCATTCACCATCAAGTATCCCAGACATCGTTATCCTCTGATAATGGAGATTTAACACCTAAATATGTATTATTTTTTAAGAACAGAAATATTAAAGCTTGTCTTTTACTGTATTTAACCTACATGTATCAGTCTCCATTAAAGTTACTCTGTTGTCAGCTATACTGTTCTGCTCTTCTCCTCCCAGAGTATCAGGGAAAGTTGATAGAGCAAGGATTAAGATGGAGTGCCAGTGGGGAGAGCTTAATTTTAGGATGGTGACAAAATCTGAAATACAGAGTAGATGACAGCCATCCTGAGCTTGCAAGCAGGGGAAGGGGGGAGAAACAAGGAGGAAAAACAAGAGAGGGAAGATAAAATGGGCCCAGGACAGATTCCAGTTCAGAAATGGAAGATCTCACCCTCATCAAAAAAGCCCAATCTGTTGATGGATTCAGTTGGGTTTTAGAGACATTTATCCCTCAACTCCTATTGTTCCTATATACACTTGTTAGTAAGGGAAACAAACATATCTTTCAAGCTAAGAGATACTGGCTGATATTAGGAATGTATAACTGTGCTATCAATATTTAAAGCTGTTTCTCCTCCTTTATCTTAGTCCTAATGTTTTGAGAACACGGTAAGCCAAATCCTAAGCCATGTTTCAGCTCCAAAGGAGCATGGCATCCCACAGAATAAAAATGAGCCCCAAATGTTTGGGCTCTTGTCATATGCTGCAAGATGTCACCATGTAAGGAGGTACATATTTCATTTAACAATTGTTGGTTCTTGCCTGCTGCCATCTTTCATATCTAGCCACAGCAGGTAGGCTGGGGGTGGGCAAGTGGTTGGGAATGGGACACAACAGGGAAAGCTGACCCAAATTGACCAAAGGGATATTCTATACCATATAACATTGTGTTCAGCAGTAGAAGCTGGAGTAGAGGAATAAGAAAGGTGGAGGGCTGGCTTCCAGGATGGACATTGCTCAGAGACTGTCAGGGCATCAGTCTGCCAGTGAGAGTGGTGAGTGATTGCCTCTGCATCACTTGGAGGTTTTGTTTCTTTGTTTCCCCCCTCCTCTTTCACATACATTAACCTATCTTTATGCTGACCCATGAATTTTCTCACTTTTCTTCTTCTTGTTTTCTCCCTCCATCCTGCTGGTGGAGGGGGAGTGAGTGAGCAGCTGTGTGGGTGCTTGGCTGCTTGCAGGGGTCAACCCACCACATTATTCTGCTCTAAAAAGTGGTCTGCAGGGGAGTTTTGAACTAGTGGTTCACATCCACAGTTCCCTCAGAGGGCCTTTTCACCTGTAAGCGGTCTCCCCATGTATAGCTGGAGGCGTGTGACCCACAGGACCTGCTGTTGCAGGCTCACAGTGGGACCCCAAACCACCAACCTGAACGTGGCCTTGGCACCAACCCCAACACCTGCAGGACTGCATGCACAGCAGTGATAACTGCAACCTACACACAAGCGTTCAAAGGATGCAGATACCTAAAACGAAACCTGGAGTGGGAGGAAACTCAAGCTCATTCCCACAGAGATGTCCAGGTTGGGACTGTTGGAAAGGGCCTGAGCTTGATGGACAGGTGATAGCTAAGGGCAGTGTGAGGAAGAGGGTGGTGATGGTGGTGGGTTTGAGCAGGTAGTGTTGAGCCAGAGGCATGAGACATCAGCTCCAAGCTCCTGGCTGTGAAACCCAGTGTGGGTGCTGGGCACCCAGCACGAGACAGCACCAACCTTCATAGCACCCAACTCTGCTGGGGGCTTGGGTTGCAGGGAATGAATTACAAATTTCTAAAGCTTGGGAGGAGAAATTGATAGCAACATGTAGCACAAGCATGTGATCACAGGAGAAACCCATCAATAACTGCAGCATATTTAGATTGTAGTTCCCAGCCCAATTTACCCCTCCAATAACTCAATATACAACCAAAGTGACTGTCCATACTGCAGTAAAAGTAATAGTTCAAATCAATTATTTCTTACAGCATTTTAGCTATATCAGCCTTAACAGCAATGCTATTTGGATGAAAAGCAGAAAATTTATCCAAAACGTTCCTGCAATCCATAGTGATTGCTATGGATGGGAGGGTGGGAGCCAAAGAAACAAAAACAGAGAAATCCAAAGGACAGGAGAGAAGAAGCTTGCCCACCACAATTAAAGAAAGAAGAAAAAAAGAGAGAGATGAAGCTGCCACAGCTCTGATGTGAACTTGTAGCTTAATTTCCTCATTCTCTTAGCAACGCTCTTGAAATATGACTCATTTCCTGTGAGCAACGCCATATTCAATTACAATGGCTAAGATAAGTCCAACCCACAAGCCTTCCAAGCAAAACGCTGCTGGTGGAGCTAAAACCACATCGTACAGCTGAAATACTCTGCTCTTAAAGCTGGAAGAGTAGAAGCTGAGAATCATGACAAGATTTTCTGCTTGTGTGTTGGCTTTACTGCACTTCTGTCGTTCCTCTGACTCCTATGAGCCACTGACATTGCCTGAGGTTGGAGATCCAAAGTTTATTGAGGAATGTGTGCAATCCCATAACAGATTCCGGTCTGGAGTGAATCCACCAGCCAGCAACATGCTTTACATGGTAAGGGAAACTTCACAACTTACGTGCAAGTGTGTAGCGTTGCGATGGTGTTTACAATTCTCAAAGATTGTTTTTGTGATCGAATGCAAAAAAAGAAAAAAGAAACAACCTCCTGAGGTCATAAGAGCTACTTCTTTTTAAAGCAGAAAAAAAGGCTCTGATTACCAGATGGCTTTATACAATAGAGTACGTGTATAGTTTTGCCTGGCATAATTTCCTCATTTGAAACCCAAGATTTCAACCCTCGATGTAATGCTGTTGCTTTGTGCTGCGAAAAGCCTCCTTATTCCAAGACACCGCAGCTCAGCAGCCCAGGGTGTAATTTATGTGCAGACCTAAGCACAACCTTTCATACTTGAGTCGGCAAGGGCAGAGACTGTTGCCAAACAACATTGGAGAGCTTTATCTAAGCTTTCTTTGCAAGGCTCTCAGGGACTGAGCCAACAGAGCAGCTGTTCCGAGGTGCTGGGGCTGCAGGGGAAGCCAAAAAGCAACAAGTGCAGCAGGAGAGAGCGCTGGAGGCATCAGGTCCTGTACTCATCTGGCCCCCCACCTTCTCCCTGTGCACGTTGTGGGGCAGTGTCTGCAGCCACCGTGCAAAAGACAGCCTAGTGTGATTCAAAACATGCCCAAAAGTGGCCACCTCTCATTGCAGATGGCTCATGATGCTTGTCTCCCTGCTGGGTGGAAGCTGCAAGGAGGAAGCTGTAAACACATGCTCAAAGCTGGGTTTATCGCTGAGAAGAGCACCTCTGATTTGTGAGATGCTCAATTCCAGTAGCTGTGAATTTGGGAGCTGTTTCTTGCAATATCCGTCACCTTTTGTGGTTTGACTGTGTAATCATTTTTCTTCCTGGGATAATCTCCACAGATCTCTCAGATGGACCATAGCATTTGTCCTAATTCTGATCTCTTTCCTTTTGTTCCTCTTTCTGACTACCTCGCATGGTCACAACCAGAAGAGGACGTAATGATATCTGTAATTAGCAACACCCCAACCGAAGGTCCAAAAAAAAAAAAAAAAGCTAATTTTCCATTTCTGGTTGTCAAACACTAAAAAAAAAGTGCCCATTAGGGAGGGGTAGGAGTTGCAAGCCTGACAGGAAACAATTTGTTTTCTCTTCTAGATGTATCTTTCACTTCAGCTTTCTTCAGACAGGCATCCTGAACTTCCAATACATATTGCTCCAGTCTCTGTTTTCTAGATTGCTTTACTGGCCCCGCACTAACAAAATCTTGCAATGATGTTTTAAAAGAGCAGTACTCATCTTTCTAAATTGTGCCTAATTTTTCCTTTTGAAAGAGTAAAGAACTGAAATCTGGAAAAAACAGTTTAAGAAACAAACAAACAAATAACGATTATTACAAGTAAAACAAGAACTAAATCATGGTAAGTTTCATTTAAAACACTGCAAAAACTCTCATCTTAAGTGCAATCTCTCCCTGGAAGAATTTAACATGGAGAAAGCAGTATAATGCTTGATAAAATCTATTATGAAAGTAAAAGCATTTGAATTGAGAACAGCATATTCTTCATTTTTTGAATGGCCTTTAGCACTTCAAAAATGAGAAAAAGAAGATGACTTCTTTATTTCACAGGGAACTTCTGTTTGCTTTAGATAACTGTCCACTTAGGTACGTAAAAATGAAGACTATGAACTCAGGGCATTTTCCACCTTTTGGAAAAATGGTTTTTAAAATAAAACACAAGACAGAAACTCCTTTAACTGCAAGTTACAAAGCCCGACCATCTATATTTGTAATACATTTATTATAAAATGAGAATGCAGATCTAGCAATTTTTTACCTGACAAATGTGACTCCTTTCGTATTCACTCAAAGCATTGCTTGTGTCTGTTCCAAGGCTCTTGAAAACCAGCAGAAAGTGTCTCATCAGTTTCATCAGGGTTTCAGAACAGTCTCCTTTGACTTACTGCTGTCTTGCATCACTTTTCATTTATTATATGTTCAATTTTCCCTCTCTAAATCATCAAGAAACTCATTTGAGTTATAAAACAAAAACTGATAAATAATTCATGGGGAAAAAAATGTAATTACTACTTTCTCAAACAGCAATGACATCTATATGCAAACCTCCCTGTCCTGTGCATTGTCCCACACTCAGTTTAGTTCAATCTTTTTGCATAAATGCAGTTTCATAAGCAAATAAGGAGTACAGCTATAGCTAAAGATCATTCTGAACTATCAGTTTCCGCACATGGCTTTTTCAACTGTGAGCCAGTTTAAGCATTCATAAAAAAAAAAAAAAAAAAAAAGGAAGTATATTTAAACATATTAATTTACCTTTAAACTTGTTATTATGTATCCCTTTATGGAACTTTAAACTTATTATTAATACTATTATAGGATGAAGGAGAAAAGAGATATATGGATTTTGCTGTTCACTGTCCTTAAAACTTATCATCTAAGGAAATATCAGCTGCTCACTCAAGACACCCTGCTCCAAGTTTACCTTTAATATTTGATACACATAAATATGTGTTAGTTTTGTGGGAAAATACACCTGCCACAAATATTAGTCATAGGAAGAAATGGAAAACATAGGTTACAAAATCCTTTCAAATCTCTGTAGATTTATTTTGGTATGATTTTGCAATTTTTAGTTACTTACTGGTAGCGTAAAGAATACACAAATTGTTTCAGACTTATTTCTGGTATGAAAAAGTTATATTAAGTAAAATATAGCCATAAACTCTAACAACCACCTTTTCCTTAGTCACTGTTACTGGTCCATTCAAAACAATTTCTCTAGTGATTCTACTGTTTGCAGAAGGAACTGAGATATTTTAATACATATAGAAAAGGACAAATTTAAAAAGTTTATTTTTTTAAAAAGTCTATTCCAGAATAGTTCAGCAATGCTGAACAACTTAATTTATGTGACACAAAGTGTAACTAGAACTACAGGCATACACTCGTGGTACTGCATGTTCCAGAAGGTACGATACTGTATTTGCTCAATTAAGTTGTGTGCACAAGAAAACCCAGCAAAACCAGACACCACCTCCAGTGCAAACAAAGACATTTATATAAATCAAGTGCTTAAATAGCCACTTTCTTTAGGATTGAATAGCAAGTGAATGAGTGATTCCACAAATCTGAATTCAGCACTAACATTTGAAACCACCAAAAAAGATGCAAAACAAGGGGTTGAGTTTAAACTGTCCCAAAAATCCCAGCGTGCTTGTGAACTGACCTGCAAGCAGTGGCCTTAATGCATGAGGCTGCACAAGACTCCAATCTGCTTGGTATGGTAAGAATACCCCCCAGTCTCCATATTTTCTGTAAATTCACTGTTTAAATTACATGTTCTCTCATGGCTGGCACAGCCTGGAAATGCACATTGCACCCCAAACACTGTATTTGACTGAAGTAAGCTCTCGGTGTCCGAAAAAAACAAGCCAAGATCATCCACCACCCCAAAAATTTCCTCCAGTTCTATGAGTGAGTAAATTCAAATCAGAAAAGAACCTACAAGCCAATTTACCATGTAGCTCTGTAAGTCTCAGCAGAAGCAAAAACCAAGTGAACATGTAGCATATATGCTACTGAGACCCAGCCTTTCCAGAAAGTTGCTCTGAATTGCTGCATTGCTAAGATACCAAAGTGATTTTTAGTTGTCTTTACTTTGCAGAGTTGGGATCCAGATTTGGCAAAGACTGCGAAAGCTTGGGCAAAGAGATGCCTATTTAAACATAACACATACCTCAAAGATCCAGGGCAAGCTCATCCTAAATTTACCCCCGTTGGAGAAAACCTCTGGACTGGCTCACTTTCTATTTTCACTGTGCAAGGAGCCATCACCTCTTGGTACAATGAGGTCAGCGCCTACAATTATGGCACCAATAACTGCAGAGGAACATGTGGTCACTACACGCAGGTAGGCATTGCATTTCTCCATCTAAACCATAAAACATCATTGCCATTTTGACACAGAAACTCCAGGTTTCTGTTGAAGATTTAATCAACTGTTTTCCAAGTGTTGTAGTTTTATTTTCTTTCTGTGTGCATGAGATGTTGTTATGTCCTCATTTTAGGGAGGAAAACAATCAGTGCATTTTCTTTTTTAAGTATGCCAGTTGTATTTTGTTTCCAGGAGGAAAACAGGAGAGTTGTCAAGCTGTCAGATTTAGCCAAGCCAAGTGGCCAAAAACCAGGCAATGGCAATGGCTGTGGGCTGCAGTGTGTGGTGGGACAAGGACCCAGCTCTGGCAGGCAGCCTCTGCATAGCACCGCAAGCCATGGCAAAGGCTGGGGAAATACTGGCACATAAAGAGATGTCTGCAACTGTGCAAGCATCACGTGCACATTTTTCCCAACCATGATTCCCAAAGAACTAACCACGGCTATGAGAGAGCAGGACAGTTTGCAACAGGGGCCGTAGGGATTAGGTTTTGACCTGACATTATTAAATATTTTCTGCAGAGATACACATGTGCATTTAGGACTTGAAGGGATGAGCTGAAGGTGGTGGGATGTCGGGACGAGAGGCACAGGTTCTTGGTTGCAGAATATTTGGATGCAGGAGCCGTGAGAGGTGACAGCATGTTGCTTTTTGACCTTGCTCACAAGGACTGATGTCACAGAATATGTTGAGTTGGAAGAGACCCATAAGAATCATGAAGTCCAACTCCCAAAAGGCTCAGCCCTGTCAGTGTGTCTGCCTTGTTTCAAACCGGGGACCTTTCACATGTTAGGTGAATGTGATAACTACTACAACTCAGAAACCCTGCTTACCAACATTCAAAGGAGGATGTCTACTTTTTATTTACTCCAGGCAGTAGAAAGTAGAACAAATATTTTTATACATTTAAGAGTAGAATAAAAACTCTAATTTCAAATTACTAATACAATTAGATATCAAAATTTTGGAAATACTTCTTCAAGAAAGACAAACTTGCTATGGATTTTCAAATTAGCCCAGTAAACTCTGATGTTTGCTATATGCACACCAATTCCTTAGGAGACTTCTATTGAGTTACCAGGTTTCCATCAGACAAACAGAAGCACGGAACTAGAACAGAGATGCTGCAGCTGAAGGATACTATCTTGAGAGAAAGTACTGTAGATTTTGTTGAATCTACCTAGGCTACATTAGTAAGTTTAACTTTATTTTCTCCTAAAGACTACAGATAAACCTAAAAAATATGACATACAAAAGAACTATATGAACCATTTTCATTTGTTCATGCCATATAGAGTATATAAGGTAAGCTCTGCCACTGCTTACTGAACACATAAGCAGCATGAAGCAATTAATTTAAATGTTGACTACGGCAAGATCCATAGAGACAGATACTACAACAGTCAGTAGACCTCAAAAAAGCAAATGTTAGGCTACTACTGGGGTTTTTTTCAGACTATCTGAATAAAAGCACGCTAGAAGAGAAGAAAGAATGAACAGAACAGAGATTCCTTTAATATCTCTTATCCATTTATCATAAGGACAGTGAAGACCATGGAAAGTTTGTTGTTCTTAGATAAAGTTAGAAACACTGATGATATACATGCACCCTCAGATGAGACTAGGAAGGTTTGCTTTGGTTTTTAAATGAAGTGGCTTACAGCAAGGTTCACTGCATGGTCCTTTCATAATAATAGCTAAAGCTGGTAAGAAAGAAGAAGAGATAGCTATAGGAAAGCATCAATTGCAACAGCATAAAAACAATCGAGACCAGTTATAGAATCTTAAACCTAAGATAAAGACATAAAAAACAGATGTTAGCATCACACTTTTACACATTCAGCAGCTTATATATTAAAATAATTTAAAGCCTGCATAAACCATATAAATTTTAACGTTTCAAAGCTCAAATTTTGAAATTCATATTTCTAATTCAACCAGCTCTGGTAATTGTACTTCTATTTTTACGATCCTTTCCTTTAATCTAATAGAAGAAGAATGTTTATACTTAGTGTGCATAAAATCTAAGCAAAGCTGACTGAGTATCTCCTTATGAGGAAAAAAAGGCAAACATTTTATTTATTCTAACACAGAATTCAGACAAAGACATATGCATATTTTTATTTCAACACTAAAAATATTGAGGAACAGATTCCCCAAATGCACCTTACAGCTCTTTTCAAGTACATAAACCAGAAATGTCTTCTTTTATGAACCATACTAAGAGAAGGCAGTATTTGGCTAACTATCTGCAAATGAGCATCATATTCCCTTGAATGGCCTTTATAGTACAGTAAACCAGACACAAATCTGAGGCACACAGATTGTTATTGCTGGCATAACTACTATTAATTATATATCCAAAAGAGCAAATCCAGCATGTTATTTTGTTGTCCTTCTCACCTGCACAAATCCCCACCCCCACAATGTATATAGCTAAGTTTCACCAAGCCACTAGCAGTGGGAGATAGTTGCCCCCCTAGTTTCTCAAATTTTTGAGAGGGACGAAATGTCAGCATGGCTTTTACAATCACACCAAAAAGGCTTCTATGGTAGTCTGAACTCTCCAATGTTGCTACTGTAATTTCAAGTCTAAATATTGTTCATACATTTTGTATGGACACAGCAAGAGTCAGCATCTGGAAACTACAGTGAAACACACCTGACCTGGCACTAAGGCGCAGTGTTGTTTACCACACTGTTTGTAAAAGAGCAGCCCAGATGGTTGCGTGGGGGAGAATTGAGAAAATAAGACCATTCTCACTTGGAGTCAGCGGTGACAGTGACTGTAGCTAGAAGCTGTGTGTCTGCCCAGCTTTGGGAGGCATCCTTGGGTCTGCACCTTTGGGGAACCCCTCATTCCTCTCCCTCCTTCCCAGTTGTGGAGAAGTTTCCTCTGGATACAATTACTGCAGCAACCACAACCACATCCCCAGTGTGTGCCTCAGCTGGTGGCCTCCTGGGACAGGGAGGGTTCGTCCTTCACCATCCTTGGGGATGCAGCTGTCTATGGCTGATGCTGGGAACAGCCTCTGCTTTGCCATTGCACTGAGAACACCCTCAGGAGCCCCAGCAGTGTGTCCTCTTCCCAGAGCTAGCACCAAACAGAAAGAGACAGGCCTCCCCTTCTAGTCGGAAGAGGTTTGAGTGTATTTCTTCAGCTCCTGTGCTGCCAGCATCTCTCTACATCTCTCACATAGTCATCACTGCTGTTGCACAGCCCTCAGGTACCGCTGCACCCTTGCCTCCCTTCTGCTTCTGTCACAGGGTTTGTTTTTCCAGGATTGAAGCATTTGGCTGCATTGTAATCTCTGAGCTGGATGTAGGATGCTGGGTTGAACTGAATGGCGTGTAGTAGACAGAAGATCATTAAATGATGTAATGCCCTCGCCTCTAGATTATTTCAGTCATGGCTGTGATGCTAAAAGGCAGGACCACAGCCTGGACATGCTCTTTCTCACTGCTCCTCCCTTAACACCAGTGCTTTCTCGCAATTTGCCTACACGGCCCCTCTGGATTTAGTACGGGGGCAATCAACCCCTGTACGAGCTGTAGCAAAGCTAATGGATTGCTATGAAGCAAAGGAGATAAACTTCACCTTCTCCTTTGCAGGACAGAAAAATTACCTGTTAGAGCCATTTATCTTTCTTTCAGTCATTTTAATAAATACCTGGTGAACTGTGCAAAACAGTCACGCGTTTTTCACAATAAACTGTGATTTTGAGATCTATCACTGCTGCTTTCTCCAAGCCTGCCCAAGGACTGCTCCTCAGCCAATTTGTTGTCATGAAACAGAGGACGGCAGGTCTTCTCCATAAAGCTTCAGATGCTGAAGCAAAGCCTTTGTCACCGGTGTATCCATCTGTCTTTGCAGGTCGTTTGGGCTACAAGCTACAAGGTTGGCTGTGCTGTCCACTTCTGTCCCAGTGTGGCATACTCCTCCATAACCAACGCAGCACACTTCATCTGCAACTATGGGCCAGCGTAAGGTTTTTCATTACAAATATTTCACAGGGCTTGGGGTCCTGCCCCCTCTCTCTGACAATGTGCAACTTTATTAAATCAGTCCATCCATTCATGTGTTTTGTGGGAGGAAATGGTCCCCAAACTAGAGGAGGTACACCTCTGTCCAAGCAGCTTTTTTTGAGCTAGATAAGGGCTATGCATTGTAGCCAAAAAGCAGTAGCACTGGTAGAAAGGGTAAAATTTAAGATACTGAGATGAAAATACTAATATGACCATTTGAAAACTAATCCCTTCCTCCTGAGTGCCAAGATGGCCCCAGATGGTTGCCAAGGTGCAAGCCCAAAGTCCAAAAATATTTACATGTGTGCCTGCAGAATTAAGCCTCTCGATGGTTTGGATAAATATTAAAGTGTGCAGTGCTTGCAGCTGTAGTCTTAGCTTTAACATGAGAGTTTGGGGCTGAGGGCTGCTCGTGAGGCTGGGGCTCCTCAAGGCAAAAGTTGATGTGGAGGTCCTTCGTATGTATTATCACTAGGATACTTGTGGCATCTAGGACGGATGGTTTTTTACCCTTCTCCAGCTAATTAATGCCACCACATTCTCCATACAGCTTTAAAAGCTTTATGTCCATACCATGTTGGGCCAAGGCCATGCCAGCCTGCGAACTCGCACAAGTTTGGATCCATGCTTCATCCTTGAAGAATATGCACCCTTGACCAGATACCTTGAAATGACAGAGCTGCTCCTCTGCCAAAGCAACAAACTGCTCTTCCCAGAAGCCCCATACCCAAATGGGTTGAGGGACCGTTCCTTCCTCTGGTTCTTAAGCCAAAAGCCACTGATCACCCAGGGCAGCCTCTACTTTCCCTCCTCAGCACTTGCTGTGCACCCCACCATGCTAGATGGTGCAGAAACCCTGTGCACAGGCCAGCAGGCCTCCAGCACTGCAGGGATGTGCTGTCACTGAGCCTCATGCCTGGATCTCCCAAAAACAGGAGCCAAACCTTTCTCCTTTTGCCCCTTAGCCAGTATCTGTATCATGCAGAGGACCAAAATCATGCTGGATTGCTTGCCCTGTGTCGGCAGGGACCTCACAGGGAACAGCAGGGGTGTTCTCGACCCTCAGCAGCAACCAGCAGAGCAGGCGGGGTGCTCTCTGGGGAGGCGAGGGGCTCTGGAGAGGGCTTTACAGCTGGACCCTTCCCTGCTGGGTGAGGACACTTCAAACAGGCTGCTCTGTACTAAGAAGTGCGGTAGTATCACGTCCAGCTGTTGCTTTTGAGAAACAGCAACTTAAGTTCTTTATTTATCTAACCTTTAACTGTTTTCAGCTCTGCCAAGGGCCAAAGCAAGATGCATGCACAATTTTAATTCCTAAAGTGAATATACTACAACGAATTTTCTTCAGCTTAAATGAAGCAATGAAAGCCTCACTTTGCTGAAAGTTAGGAGGTTTTACCACTAAGTTTAGCACTGCTGAGATCGCATGCATATAAAAATCCCTCTCAGTGTGTTTATGGGCAGTTTGAGGTACACTATAAATCTCGTTTTGGCAATGCTCCAAGCAAAGCAAAAGCACTGAGCTACATGTAGTGCAGTATCAGAGGTGGGCAGGTAATACCAAGCCAAGAGCCCAGGCAGTTTGAGAGCAGTGTTACTTTCCTTCGCAGTGGGAATTACCCAGGGCACCCATACAAGATGGGAGCAGCGTGCAGTGACTGCAGCGGTGACCGGTGTGCCAGCCAGCTGTGTCGTAAGTAGAAGAGAACCAGCCCTCCTCCCCAAGCACACATAGGAAGGGAAAGATCACACAAAACAAAATGGCAGGAGGCAGGCACAGGGATCCCCTGTTCCTAAATATAGTCTGAAAAACTGCAATAAGAAGCCAAGTGAGCAGTGATGGACAGAGGGGGGAGGATGGCACAAAGAGCCTGTTTTCTGCTCTGGGAAGTGATGGGATGGGATCTCCTCTTCATGTGCTGGAAGGTATGATGCAGGAGATGTAGTGGCTGCAGTGTAAGGTGTTATTACCCCTGCCAGAAGTTACTGCTTGCAGAAATGGGAAGCACAGAAGGGGCTACATGTTCCCTCCCAGGGGCTCCAGGTTATTACCTGGTGCATGAGCTGCAGCTTGAGCTGGTATGGGTCCAAGCCAGCCTTGCCCCTGCCATGCCGCAGTGGGAGGGGAGCACTGCCATGGCACTGCCAAAGCTGCTCGCTCCAGTGAACATCAGCCAAGCCATCTGCTTTCCCCTAAGCCCTGGGAGAGAGCCAGGCTGACATGCGAGAGCCCCTCACGGGGCCATGGTGCTCAGCCTGTGCCCCCGGCAGCCCACCTGAATCTCTTGCACTTGGCTTTGCAAAGGCTGGATGGAGTCAGGAGGGGAAGTGACCTTCTGCAATTCCCTTAAGAAGGACAAGGCAGTGTGCTGTGGTCACCTGCCCGGGTGGAGCTGAGGATATGGTAACACTTTTCCCTGGCACTCGACCTTGGGGCAAACTATCAGAGTGGTAAGGTGGTGTTGAAACACCAGCACCGCAGGAACGAGAGGGAGTCCGTGACACACAGGACTGTTTAATGTTAGCTACAGGCTGAAAGTCTTAAATGCAAAACTCTGGGCAAAAACAAAGTGATCTTGAGAAGCCTGTCTGAGGGAGTGACTCCTCGCTATGCCAGCCACTGGCAGGGGAGAAGTCAGCACAGTGTGATCAAGGGCTCCTCAGCAAAACCCTGAGAGTTGCTGCAGGGCCCTCCCAAAGTCAGCGGGGCTTTGCTTCTTCCTGGAAATAAACACAGCTCCCGTAGCTGCATTTGTGAGCTGATCATGAGGCTCATGCTTCATTCCCTTTTGCTTAGACTCAAATTGTTTATAATGTGTGTCTGCTTACATTCACTTCTCTTATCTTTCCAGAAAACGCAGAGCGTGACAAAGTCATTAGTAAGTACCACCAGAATTACTGCTTCCATTTCTTGCCCTTGGTGCAGTTACACTTTAAAACATGTAACCTCTTTTGTCCACAGATGACTCCAGGTGGTATCCAGAGTGGGACAGACCTGCATGTGATGAGTACTGCATCACCGTGATTGCTTTGAGGCCATTACTCCTTATACTGACAGTTGTGGCCACCTGGCTCATACCAAAACGCTGGCCTATAGCACCCTCCAGTGAGTGACACACATGCAGAAGACCATGAGAGCACTTAGGTCAACTCATCCCTTCCCTGTAACTTATGCAAATTACTGGCAGCACAAAGATCAGCAGAGACATTGTTTGCATCCACAGGTGATTTAGAGGTACAGAAATACCATCTTTGTTGCAGGCAGCAGCCAGGAGAGCTGAAAAGCAGCTTTCTCATTGCTCAGAACCCGTAACTGGTTTTAAATTACCCATGTATTTTTTCAAAGTGGAGCAGTGTGAGCGGGACCTGGTGGATAAGGAATCACACTGCCCAGGCAGCACACGGAGGCACAGGCAGCTGCCACCATGCTTGCTTAGGAAGGACCGGAGGGTGTCCAGCCCAGGAGCCTGGCCCCAGACAGGCCACGCACCTCACTTGTTCCTATTGCACTCTTT
>NW_010101827.1:29598-39119 GCF_000699245.1 Pterocles gutturalis
CACACTCCTCCAGCAAGATGTAGAGCAGCCTGGAGATGTTTCTCATTTAAACTGTTTAATTTTTGGACCCCTGTGAGCTCTGGCATTTGCAGCCTGGGGCAGGCAGTGTGTTTCCCAGTTTCACAGTGCACTGGGGCCACTGGTACTTCTCTTTGCTTAGAATTTGGTTTTAAACACGTCTTCTGTGCCAAGACATAGTTTCACCTGTGTTTAAACGTGATTATTTATTACTGCAATCTTTCCTGTGGGTTTTTTTTTTTTTTTTCCTGAGCATAGAGTTTTTGACTGCTGTTTCAAACAATAAATCATTATTTCCTGCTTCCCCTGCATGGCAATTGTGTATTTGCAACAAGATCTAAAGCTTAACTGCTAGTGCAGAAAAAGCCTCCACATTCAGCTCCAACCTGCACAATGCTGAGGGACACAATGCTGGGAAAGATGGCATAAACCTCCGAATAAAAACATGCTGTACCCATAGTTATGCCTTTGGTTCAACAGCTGCCAAGGGATGAGTCTTCTGGAACCTGCACATCTGGAGCAGGCAGAAAGCAGAGGGGACAGGTGCTGCATTCAGCTGGGCACGTCCTCTATCAACTGCAGTCGCTCAGCTCAAGCGGAGGCTGAAAGGAGCAGAGCTGCACAAGCTCACAGCTGGACCATAACGATCCACATCTATTCAAAGATATGCTTAACTGCTTGCACTCAAATTATTTTAGCATCACAGCATTTCCTGAATAAATCATTTTCCAAAATGCAAATTATGGCTGGGGAAAAAGTTCCGAACTTTGCCCTTCACATATCTTTGCCCTTGATATGTCTTTATATTTAGTTTGTTGGCTACCAGAGCCCCCATAGCCAAGACATTACTGACAGACAGGAGACGAGTAGTTTCTTTTCTACACTCCAGTGACCAGGGTCCCAGTATCCAACGCTGGCCTACCTGTGAGAGAGCCAAGCTCAGTTCTGTCTTCCAAACTAGGCAGATTAGGGTGTTTTTTAAAAAAATCTCCTTTGCAAAAGCAAGGCCATGGGTCTGTTAAAAAGAGCAGCTATTTTCCTCCTTGCTTGTCTTTTTGTCTCTCTCTTGTGCAAGACCCAAGCTTTAAGCTTTGTGTACTGTAAAGTCCCATCTGAAAATCCCGTAAGGATGGCAACCAGCAGGTGGGCAGCAGGACTTACTCTGTGTACACTCTCTTACACAGGGCTCCCACCCCAGCACGGAGCTGGGACAGCGTCTGCCCCACTGAAGCCATGTACAGTTAGATCTTACTGCTGCAAAGAGAAACGCAGGAGAGGGAAGAGCATATGCTGCTGTGTCCAGGGAGCAAAAACGATAAAAAAAACTGCTCAGTTTAATCAATGCTTGGTCTCCAAGAGAGTAAACAGAATGAACACAGAGCCTTTAAAGTTCAAAACGTTCACAGCACTGTAATTTAACTATATACTTTAGCAGCTCTAAGGAAATACCATAGAAAAAGCTTCATTAAAAAAACCTGTAAATCACTGGGGCTGAGAGGAAAAAACCCCCAAACTTTACAACATGGTATCTTTCAAACAAGAAAGCCTGAAAGTCAAGAAGGCAAAGCTAAACAAGTACTGCATCTAATTTTAAGGACATCCAAAAATCAAGAGATTTAACTCCTGATGATAAACCACTTTGAGTTGTCTACACTTATCTTATGGCATATGCCCATTAATTCCATATGATAAATGCAAAACCCTGATGTATAAATACAGCTTTCAGGTACTTTTTTGCCAAGTCTGCAAACTCTAAATTTAAGGAGATACCTTGCAATAGTTCAAGCTGTTCTGAAAATACCAAAACCACTTTTTCACCCTTCTAAATCCACTTTGTTTTCTATTCTTTGCTTTCCATAGAAGTGTTAGACCTGTATAACCTTATTCTCTGAGAAAAAAGGTGCAAAAAGCACCAACAGTGAGCCTGTGCAGCCAGTTACCATTCAGATACCGATTCTAAGCAGACAAAGCCTTTGGTTTAACGTGCCTACAGGCTTTCTTGATTTTCCAGTTTAAGTAAATAAATTGCCCAACCAACAATCCTTGAGACCTGTCCACCGTAACAAATTAAAAAGATTAAACACAATGTAAAGTCTTTTCACCCCATTGCAACAGAAGGACAAGACTCCCTGAAGTCTGTTAAGTTTTACTACAGACATAGATTTGATGCAAAAGCTACATAGATGCCTCAGATGTGGGTCCTAAATTTAAAAAGGACACTTCCACGGAACTATACATAACTTAAGGCCAGGCTGCCACCAAGCTGAACTACATTTTCCTGCACTGCAACTCAGACAACACACAGTTAGCTGACGCTGCTGGAAAACAATCACTTTTTCGTAGGGTGCTTTCAGCTAGATCAGGTTTCTGAAATGAAATGCCAGCCTCCAAGACCAGTGTAGGGCAACAAGCCCTACACTTGGTTCTAATTTTAACTTTTTTAAACAATAAACAGGGGAATATCTATGCCAGCTCCCTGCAGTGAAAGGTGCCTCGTCCTGTCCAGATTAGAAACAAGGACTCTGCCTCCCTTAATACACTCATGCTCCTTCACTGGCTACAGACTCCTCCTTACTGGCTTCTAGTTCTGAAGACTCTTCTGCTGAAGCACTCATTTGTGGGATCATGCTGTGACATTTAAACCAAGTATTGCAGTGCCTCCTGTTGATATTAGTCCTTTCACTATATGAGAGGTGTGAACTCTCTGACTGGTATTGAACTTAGTTCACCCCTGTACACTGTCAACTGCTAAACACCAGTTAGTGTTTCTAAAAAGCTTTTCATAGTGCTGGTATCACTAAACCCATTAGCTTACTGCAGTTTCTGAGATGGATGCTTGTGACTTACTGATCATATTCCACATAGTATCTGTTGAAGCAGTATTTTCCCCAAGTGATGAACAATGCAGTCCCTGAAAGGACTGAGAGCGTTTTTTTCTTAACAATTAAGTGCCAAAAAGTGATCACGTAACTGAAAGGCACAGTAACACTAATGTTGTCCCCTACCCTAAAGGGCAAGCATCTTAGCTATTTCTCAACATACACGTACTGGCTCTTTGACCACACATAGTATAAATTCTTCATTATATATGGAAAAAAAAAAAAGGAAATGGCTGTGTTTTCGCTTACTAGTTTCAAATAAATGGTCACTAAGCTAAAAGCAGCCAGCTGTGAGGTTCTAGCATAATAATTTCCATTGCATGTGCAAACACACTCCAACACAATCATAAAATTGGTGCGGTTCTACCACCTCCTAATCATTACATTTGCTTCTTTAATCTCAGACATATGAAATAAGCAACATCTGCTCTTATGGTGAACTTTACTTCATCACAATTTGCATTTTCAGGAAACTAAAAACCTCTAAACTTCCTTCAAAAAAGGGGAAGGGCCTCAAAAAAAAAAAAAAAAAAAGAGGAACACAAATTCTTAGACTTTCTTGCAAGCAATAAATAAATTAAGAGTATGTTTAAAGATAACAAGAGTTCATGCTTTCCCTGCAGCACATTCTGTGTGGAAAGACACTCGCTTTGTACTGCGTTCTGTCTAACAGTCTCCAGGATAATGATAATAAATGACAGTTTATTAATGGCATTTGTCTTGGGTTAAGCAGAGGGTTAATTTTTTTTTTCTCTTCTTCATAAATTCAATTAAGATTACGGTTTGTCTAATTCTCACATGAAGCTGGGAGCTTATTTCCTGGAAAACAAGATGCAGGTTGTGCAGTAGCTGACTAATTAAAGGATTTAAGAACAATGTATTACAACAGTTTATTAACACCAAGACAAGACACGTAAAAATAATCAGCTTTTACAGGAACAAAAGCATAATACAGTAATAAATCTTGCCTGTTTTGCAAAAGTTATCACCATAACTGAGGCTGTATATAGTCTGGTAGTCTTCCACAGAAGAATTACCTTAAACTCCCATCAAGTTCTCTGATCCTGCATCAAACTCCTAAATGTTTCTACTACAAAACCTTCCCTTTCGGCAGATGGATATTATCCAAATACACTCTCTTGCTTTCTCAAACAACATAGCAGTGCAGATTTTCTTCACCAACCTCGGCAATTTTGCACAGCTGCTTCAGGTCCACCAATTAAAGTGTACTTATGAAAAGAGAATGACTTTTCTACCTCGTCTTTTCTTGTCCAGATTATACTGATAGCAAGAAATCTCTCAAGTGTGAAAATGTTCATTAGCAAGGAAGAAAAGTGAGCATCTCAGGTGGTGAATTACTTCTTTTTCTTTTTTTTCTTTTCATCTGCTGCCATTTTTAACTTGACTTCTTCCACAGGAAGTGCTCCTAATTTCTTCTTCTTTGCATTCTTTACCTTTTCCTTGAGGGCTTCAATATCAATCTTTTTCTCAGTGGAGGCTACATAGTAAAAAAAGCAAAGACGACAGACATGAATTTTACTTTTTCTCAATTTTAGCGGTCTACAAGATGACTTCATATGTATACACAGTAAGCTGCATCCTATGGCATTGGTTAAGACTCATTTTATGTTCACTCACCATTTTGTGAACTACTCTAATAATTGTTTTTGATGAAACTAGTATTATGCACACACCTCTTTCAGCAGAATTAAAAGGAGAACATTCATATCAGAAATCCTGTACAGCTGCATTTGAACACCGATGCCACATTCTGCACACGTACAGACTATTACCACCCAGGTATCAGACCACAGATGTACTCCTCCAAAACTAATACGTACACAGTCTCTTGGACATAGGCCTATTGGCTTGGTTGGTCTCACATGAGAAGAAATTGTATATATATACCCAGAGAAGCTTTCATGGTATTTTTTCTTTTTGCACATAATTAAGGTGGTAAGATCCCAAACATGCCTGTCTCATCGTTATGCTCTTATACAGATGCTGTCAGAAACAGGATGGGGTGGGCAAGGGGGGATACAATACAGATCTTTGATCTGACCGCTGCATGAAGACCTTTATAAGAGACTTCTACAGGGAGTGCCAGAGTACTTATATTAAACACTTAATGCTGAGCAACATGAATAACCTACTCTTATGTTCATCTAGGTGATGGTATTTTCTCTTTTGGGCCTGAGTCATGAGTTTGGATCAGTTAATTCCTACATCTACCAATGGGTACCAGCTGTCCTTCCTGGACCTCAGTCCTTCTCTACATAAAAACTATTGCTGTAATTTATTCTTGGAAGGACTTCAGGTCAAAACACGGAGCAGCTAGAAAAGCACAGTATTTGAGATATGGTACAATCAACTGCGGCATTATTGAAAATTTACTGCCATTACAAAAAAATACTGTATCAATGCTACAGAACACATATGCTTTTCAAGAAAAAACAAACTTTTCAAGAAACTGTGCAATATATAGTGTAATAGTGTGTAGGCAGTGTATCTAATACAAAACGTACATAGTATATCTAATACAATGAATGAATACATAGCATAACCAATGAATCCAGAAAACAGAAGACTTGTTTCTCTAGTGCATTAAAAATATATCATCTGACAACATGCATTCTTACTCTGCATATAGTGTGGTTTCACTTTAACTTTTAGAAAAGCTATTTACCCTATGTTATACCAACACTTACTTGTGGCATAAGTTTTCAAGTAAGTATTGCTTTTGGGCTTCTTTTTCTTAACAGAAAAGCCATTTGAGTGCAAAAGTTATGGCAGCTTCACTGCAAGACTGAAACCCAAAAATTTATGTAGTCAGAACATCTGAGATGGCTGTCCCAGTATTCCCATCAGGAAAGTGTTCTACAGAGAATGGTCATTTTATAGGTACAGAGTTATGGGCCGCATGATATTTCTATTGTCCCTGGCAACTCCAGGCATGGATCTAACCACTAGGATTTTTTTGCATAACCTTTCCGAGAGCTGTATCACTGCAAAATCACTCAGACTGGGAATCAAGAGCAGAAGGTTTTATAACAGGAGAAAAGAAACTGTTACCTTTCTTTGTTTTTACAACTGGCTTTTCCTTTGGTGGGATAAAAGCTTTATTTCTTTCTTCTTGTCTTTTCTTGACTGCATCTGCTTGCTTTGCCTAAAGTTACCAATAAAAAGGTCAAGTACAGCAAGGCAAAAGGGGTAAAAAAATAAAAATCCAAGTCATCAGTCACATGCTTTTTAACTGAACAGTGGGTTAGAACAACTTTACCTTTATCTCTTCCACTCGCTTTCGTTTCTTCTGTCTTTCTTTCAAGAAGTATTCACCACTTGCCAATTCTTTATCAATCTGCATAAGACAAGTACAGAGAAGCTTTAGATAGTTATGCATTGCAAGCCAGATGTATAGTATCAGGAAATCAGAACTTGACCGAAAAGGTCTCCCAACTTGTTAGCAAGAACAACATTTCAAGACATGCTATATTCCTGGATAACCAAATAAAGTTTCAGCTGACCTGGCTTTCTGGCTGTGGAGGTGGGAACGGTGTGTACTCCTTCTTAGTATTTTTCTTCTTTGGCTCCTTGCGTTTTTTCAAGTTCTTCCGCTTGAACTTAGGCAAAAATCTTTCCCAACTTTGTGACCTCAATTCAGGATCTTTTGATAATTCCCTTTTGATCATCAAAGTCTTCAGTAGTTTTAGCGTGTCACAAAGAAGTTATTAATAAAATAGTATTACAGTAGTAGTCAAGAGCTCCAAACTACAAGTTTTACTAAACTTTTGTACAGTGAATATGCTACATTCGAACCTTCCATCTCCCACTTCAATAAGAGAGAGCAGAGGGGTTTCATTACAAAGAGCAGAACAAGAAAGATATATGCCTCAAAACAGGGACAGACTGCACTGGAGAAGGTGTCTCAGTTTAAATGACCAAGTATCAAGCAAACAATCAAAGAGTGTAAAGTTTATAAACACTGGAGGGTGTAAGAATCAAGGGGTTTTTTTAAAGAAACACACTACAGAAATTCTCAAAAATAGATTATCACACAGAAACATGTAAATTATTAACACACAACTCTCTGAGAAAAAATGGTACTTTCTTGAAAATAAAGACACACAGTGGACCACACTAACCTTAATGTTATATATGGGATGTATATTCTTCATCGTGTCCAGAACAACTTTTCTAACCTGCATTCAATAACAATAGTAAAAAAAGAACAGAAAACTCAGCAAGTATTTAATATTCTAATCAATTAAAATACCACATATACTATCATGCTTCCTCTGCTCCCTGGCCCCCAAAGTAGGTAGATTTAAAAAGGTAACGCACACAGCTAACTAGAAGGGCCAGCACTTCAGACATATCAGTAACACTGTCATGTTTCTAATACATTCCAGCACATCCCACAAACATTACTTTCATGTCACCACGGATTTTATGGTGTCATGAAAAACTCTTGCTTTTGACAAGCATTCTTCTCCTAGTTACCAAAAACATTAGATGTTCCTTAAAGTTATACATCATTAACTCTGCAGTATTTTCACTCTTACATCTCTTACCTAAACAACGACAATTCTTTTTTTTTTTCACAACAACTTCCAAGGCAGAAAGATCTGAGCCTAAACAAAATTCAGCAGCTAAGACACTATGGACATTCATGTAAATGTAGCTTACTAACACACTGCCAAAAAGTGAGATACTCTCGACGTTGCCAGACTTTGCCTCTCGTCTGCCCTCAAGCTGGGCACAGAAGTATGCTGCACCAACTACTCATCTGCCTTCCCTTACCTCTTTTAGCCCACTAAAGGGTCCAAGAGCTGAAACAGTGTTGCCTTGCACCATAATATAACAGTTAGTTAACAGCTCCAGGGCCTACACCAAAAAAAGAAATGCAGTAAGTGTAAAACTGAAGACCTGACACAAGTTTGGTCTAAGAATTTTCTGGTTACTACACCTATCGGAAATACCTTCAGAGTAGATCCTTTTGGCCCAAGAAGTCGTCCTCTTCTTTTTATAAAAGTGTCTCTCTTCCTCACCAGAGAGCCTATTTTAATGATGTCACATGCAACGTCATCCTGAAGGATACGAACCGCCTAAAGAGACAAGAAGCAGGCAAGATCATCTGAACACAAAGATATTATTCAGAAGAGTCAAGAGAATACTGCAGGTTACTCTTCTCACTTCACCTTCAGATATATTTACTTTACATATACATTTCATTTCACTTGACTCAGTTGAAAATCCCACTTTTTGAAAATGTACTATTTGATAAGTATTGCGATAGAATTTGATACAAATTTCTAGGATTTAATACCAACCTGTTCAAATGGAACGCTTCTTGCTAGGAGTTTGATTAAATCTCTAGCCCTGATGATTACATATGGATCAAAAGTCTTCTTAGTGGTAGTGACAGTCATGCTTCCTTCAATTAGGTCCAGTGTTGCATTCACATACTGCAATATTTGAAAAGAAACAGTAAATCAATCTCTGAATTAGAACCTCAGAATTCAAAACAAGTTAATACACAGAATGCTACATCTCGAATGCAAACCCATCTTCCAAATTTCCTAAAGCGACTTTCAGCTCAAGGAAATTCACACAAAGAAACACACAAAAACGATGGAATATATGTGTCACAAGGCCTGAAACACCACCTCCCTCACCTCCCTAAATTCAGGCACAATAACAAAGCTGTCAGCATCTGGATGACAAAATACTTGCTGCTGCAAAGAATTTTGCTGATAACATCTGTAAAGAACTGCAAGTCTAGCTACACAGACTTTCACTGATTTTGATCGACAATAAAAAAATGACACTAACAATTCTAGATGCAAGCACAGTAGAAATATACACAAATACAGTACCAGAAAAGCAACTTGCACTATTTTTATAAGCTTAAGTAACACCTGTATCTCCTAAAAGATAAAACAGTATCACCATCAGGAAGTATGCATACATGTTCACCCAAGGCTTTCTGGACGAGTGGCCAGCACTCTTTCAAGTACGCTTCTCTATACTTAGGGAATAATGTTGCAAAACTGCTTTCTTCCAGCAGCCCTTTGGGATTATCCTCTCTTGTAAAGGCTGGCTCTCTCCATCCATCTGGCACAGTGAGAAGTTCAGATTCATCAACTGTTATGGGTATAAAAAAAAAAAAAAATTCCTTCTCTTTCATCAGTGACTACTTACATCTCCTCCCCCTTTAACTACAAAAGATACAATAACTGAAAGCAGGGACACAATGCTTTGTCTAATACTCTGCTGAATGTGTTTTTCATCTTGTCTGACCTTAAAGAAGTTACTGCTTTAAGCTATTTATGACCAAAAAAAAGTATGCACAACTGCGACATGCATTGTGGAAACGATATTATACAAGAACAAGACAGAAGAGGCTGAGGCGAGCAACCAGAGCACTGTGAGGCCAGGCGCGCCCCTCGCACCCACCAGCAGCCCATATCCCACCCAGCCGCAGGCCGGGAAGCAGCCTCTTCCTCTCGCTGCCTCTCCGCTTACACGAAATCGCGGCCAAACCCCTCAACCCCCGGTTCTTTTAGGAAATCGGGGACGGGGGCACCAGGACGTGACAGCAGGCCTGCGGCCACGGGGGACCCT
>NW_010101828.1:0-2163 GCF_000699245.1 Pterocles gutturalis
AGATCCTCACCTACTACGGGGCACAGAAGGAGCGGCGCCTCAAGCGCCAGGTGAACCCCCCCCCAACTCCCTAATTTTTTGGGGGTGGGGTCATGTGACCTGACCCCCACCCTGACCCCCACCCATCCCCACCCAGGGTTGGACCAAACCCAACGCGTTCCACGTCTGCATCACCTCCTACAAGCTGGTGCTGCAGGACCACCAGGCTTTCCGCCGCAAGAACTGGAAATATCTCATCCTGGACGAGGCGCAGAACATCAAAAATTTCAAATCCCAACGCTGGCAGTCGCTCCTCAACTTCAACAGGTGGGTGCTGGGGCACCCATGGGTGCTGCGGGGGCTGAGGAGCAGCTTAAAGGGCTCGGAGGACATCTCAAGGGGTTTGAAGGACATCTCAAAGGGGTTGGAGAACATCTCAAGGGATTTGAAGGACATCTCAAAGGGGTTGGAGGACATCTCAAGGGGGTTCGGGAAGGTCGGTCTGGTGGGAAACATTCTTGGGGTTGGGGATGGTGGGGGACTGATGGGTGCTGGGGGCACCCATGGGTGCTGCGGGGGCTGAGGAGCAGCTTAAAGGGGTTGGAGGACATCTCAAAGGGGTTGGAGGACATTTCAAGGGGTTTGAAGGACATCTCGAAGGGGTTGGATCACATCTCAAGGGGGTTCAGGAAGGTCGGTCTGGTGGGAGATGATCTGCAGGTTGGGGGTGTTGGAGCACCCATGGGTGCTGGCAGTTCCTGGGGGGCACTCATGGGTGCTGAGGAGCATTTTAAGAGGGTTGGAGGACATCTCAAGGGGTTTGGAGGACATCTCAAGGGGGTTTGGTAAGGTGGGTCTAGTAGGAAAGGGTCTTGGGTTGGGGAAGGTGGGGGACTGATGGGTGCTGGGGGCACCCATGGGTGCTGAGGAGCATCTCAAAGGGGTTGGAGAACATCTCAAGGGGGTTGGAGGACGTTTCAAGGGGTTGGAGAACATCTCCAGGGGGTTCGGGAAGATCGGTCTGGTGGGAAAGGGTCTTGGGGTTGGGGATGTTGGGCACCCATGGGTGCTGGGTGTCCCTGGGGGGCACCCATGGGTGCTCTAGACGTCATTTGAGATGGTCTGTAGGACGTTGAGGTTGGTCTGTAGCTCCTTAGATGATCCCATGGGTGCTCCACCACCATGGGACCACCCGTGGGTGCCATGTCCCACCCCGAGGAGCACCCATGGGTCCTCTGTACCCATCTGAGGTCACCCATCATTGCATGGGGGCACCCATGGGTGCTGTAGAGCTTGTTCAAGTTCTGTAAGAACCTGAAGTTGGTCTTGAGCTCCTTAGATTAATCCATGGGTGCTCCACCACCATGGGGCCACCTGTGGGTGTCGTATCCCACCCCGAGGAGCACCCATGGGTGCTGCTGACCTGATGGGTGCTCTCCCCACCCACAGCCAGCGGCGGTTGCTGCTGACGGGGACGCCGCTGCAGAACAGCCTGATGGAGCTCTGGTCACTCATGCACTTCCTCATGCCCCGCGTCTTCCAGTCCCACCGCGAGTTCAAGGAGTGGTTCTCCAACCCCCTCACCGGCATGATCGAGGGCAGCCAGGAGTACAACGAGAGCCTGGTCAAGAGGCTCCACAAGGTGGGGGGCACCCGAAAAATTTTGGGGGGGTCAACCCTAGGACGTGGGATGGAACCTCTAAACATCCCGCCACCTGACTGGCTCCTTTCCCAGGTGCTCCGCCCCTTCCTGCTCCACTTTCTGAAGGTGGACATGGAGAACCCAATGCCCACCTCATGGTTCCTCCTTCCCTCCCATCTCCCCAATGGGGTGGGGCTCAACCCCATGACGTGGGATGGAACCCCCCACCATCCCGCCACCTGAGTGGCTCCTTTCCCAGTTGCTCCGCCCCTTCCTTCTCCACCACCTGAAGGTGGACATGGAGAACCCAATGCCCACCCCACGGTTCCTCCCCCTGTCCTGCCTTGGTTTTGGGTTGGGGCTCAACACTATGACGTGGGATGGAACCCCCGAACATCCCACCACCTGATTGGCTCCTTCCCCAGGTGCTCCGCCCCTTCCTTCTCCGCCGCCTGAAGGTGGACGTGGAGAAGCAGATGCCCAAGAAATACGAGCACGTCCTCAAATGCCGCCTCTCCAAGCGCCAACGTTACCTCTACGAC
>NW_010101829.1:0-20426 GCF_000699245.1 Pterocles gutturalis
CTGCCACTACCTCCTCTCCCTCTCAGAGACTTGCAGGGCTGCCTTTTCTCTTACAGGAAGATCTTTCTGCCTGGAATGTGGCACTGCTGTCTCAGCCCAGCTGCCTTCCATCACCGCAGGAGTGTGGGGCCGAACAGGCCTTGTAAACAAGGTGGTGATGCACTACAGGAGGAGAAGGCTGGCCTCAGAAACATTTGGATTTCCAAAGTGTCATGTCTGATGAGCTGAGCTAGCTGAAGGTATAAGGCAGACAGTAGTATCACTGTGTTCAGCTATCTTTTAAGCATCCTGCAGCCTGCCTTCTGAGAGGTGAGAGAAATCAGAATAACAGACACAAGCACCAAGAGAAAAAATGCATCCTGTCTTGCATCAGTGAGATTTATGGGAATAAATAGAATGATGCTGCTCAACAGATGGTGGGTCTTACCTGGCCTCAAATCTTCCATACTGTAATGTATTTCCTGATTCTGTAAACTACAGCTGCCGTGTTGCATATATATGATGCATAGAAGAGACAGAACAGTATTTATCCCCTCATTGCCAGTGCCCCTTTATCTTTGTTTTAAAGGCTTGATTCAGCCCTGAGCAATCTCCTGTGTCTGATATTGCTACAAGTCAAACTAAAAGCATCCCCCAAAGAGGAAACCATTCATATTTATTTTAGTTAATTGCTTGTTTGCATAATTACTCATTCCTAAATCCAACTTACAATAAAATCTTCCCTCCCATCAATACAGCTATTGTTACAGCTTCCAGCATGTCTATCCCGACAGTCATTTGCTGGAGCTGGGAAGGCTGCTTTGTAAAGGTGAGCTTTACAGTCTAGCTTTGAAGGTCAGTATGTCTGACCTACAGAAACCAGGTCAGATAGCTTCCAAGTTGGCTGCAAGACCCACTTGGCTTCCAAGTCCTTCACTGTAATTCAGTGTAATAAAGAAAGGAGAAAGGGGACAAAGGGGGAGGATTTGAGGTTGGTGAGTGTAAAACAAGGACGGCTTTTAGAGCTAAGCATCTGGTTTTTGACTTTGCTATCTCTCGCATAGGTGTATGGCAATGTGTGTCCCTGTATATTAGAAACAAACCAAAGCAGAACACTGTCTGAGTGTGAGAGAACAGTCACATGAAAAATGTTCTTCATTGCACAGCAGAAAGTGCTCAGATGAGACTGGGACCAGGGCAGGTGATGTGTCTTTACAAACCAGAGTATTTAAAAAAGGTGAAATAAAAGAATCCCATGCACAGCCTCATTAAACAAGAAAGATTTTATTTTCCCAAACTAATTTCCCATCATCTCTCTCTTTTTTTTTTTTTTTTTTTTAATATGTGTAAACAGGAGAAGAATGTTGTAAAAACCTGCCTGGACCTGTGGGGCTTTGGAAGCCCCTGGCAATGCTTACAGTGCACCTCAGAGCTTCAAGACAGAGAGATTTTTCCCTAGCACTGAAGAAACACATCAGTTTCTGTTTTGAATGTCCACTCCAAGTCAATAATGAAATGATGTGTCCTGTTAGGCTAAGATGACAGCAGAGGGCAGGGAGTGCAGCCTACAAAAGTCAAAATGAAAGCAAAGAAAAGGTTTGCTAAACTGCGTTGAACATTGTGTCAGGCTTTTGGGCTATTGTTTATGTCCTGTGACTCAAGTTCACCCATTCCCAGCTATTAGGTGTGATCCTGCCTGAATCTGCGGGGTCTGCCAAAGGATCAGGTTCTGACCATATTTATTTTGGCTTTGGCTATCATAAACCCAGGGGCAGAGCTGGAAGTCCACCCTCACCCCGAGTACCCTTTGGGATACACCCTCGCTGGGCCGAGCTGAGCCAGACTGGCAAGAGACAGCATTTATGGATGCATGCACATCTGAAGAGCCAGCTCAGGGGCAGACCAAGCTCTGTTTGTTTTCTAAACATCACCTGAGGGTCTTTTCAAAAGCCAGCAAGGTCCCCAACCTTGACAAGATGAAGGTCAGTGCAATCAGGACACAGTCAAGTCACTGAGCAGGTGGAACTTATTGAAGGATCTGAGACTTTAAATTGGTGATAGCTGTAGCTGCTCTGGTTTTGTGGTCTACTCTGTTTTGCCCTGGAGTCTGTGCCTTTCCTTGTTGGCAATATGCAACACCCCGGTGGCCTTCAGCTTCCCTCTGTCAAAGACATCTGTCTGAGAAGAAACCTGGAGGAAGTGACAGAACAGTTTGCTTTGGGATCAGCTCCAATGTGTCCCTGGACTGGGAATTGGATGCGGCAAACGCATTGTCCAAACAGAAAAGGAGAGGGTACTGTCTAGGTGACTGGCTGGATGTCTCTCAGCATGTCCCTGGAGTTTTACAGGATAAGCCCCGCGGTTGTCTACTAACTGTCAGAAATGGCTGGTATCTCCTAGGTGGTTTCTGCCCCCACGTTTCCCGACATCTCTTCCAAATGTGTGGGTATCCAAAGGAGGAGCTGTGCCTGTGGTAGCGTGGGAGGGGGAGGAGGGAGAGGGGAACAAGCCTTGTGTCCTTGTGAACGTAACAGTTTAGTCTTTGCTCTCAGGGACACAAGCTGGCAGTTGGCTTTGTAGTAACCCACATGACAACAGGAATAACATCAGGCATAATTAGATGAAATGATGGTATAAGTTCAACTCTTTCTCCCCAAAGCTCCCAGCCCCCTCAACCCATTTTGAAACAATGCACCTTTTGTGGGCTCCAAGTAGCTTTTAAAAACACAATCGATTTCTTTCTTTCCTGTCATAGAAAAGGGATTGCTGCTTGGATAACGAATGTTGAAATGTCTCAGGGAGGATGGAGGCTGGGGCAGGGAGGGGATGAGACACCTCAGCCTTCCCCACCCCCAAGCTTCTTCTGATGTCCTCTGCCAGATTGCCCCTACCTCCCACCATCCCCCCAGATAATAATTTCTCCTTGTTACTACAACTTTAAATGCTCTTCGTTTCCACCCCTGCAGCACACAACAGTATACCCTATTGTCCTGGCACTGGAGGTATACGTGATGTAGTAATGATTCTGCCTTTTCCAAGGCCTTGTCAGGTTATGGATGATTGGTCATGCTTCATCCACTCGATGAAGCCCATCAAAGAATAGCACAAAATTTTCCCCTGCTGTCTCCTTCCCCTAAGTGCGACTTGGCTGAGAGGACTACTGTGCTGGATTTGAATGGAAATTATCTAAGTGTGTGGCTCCAGCTTCCCCCGCTAGGTCCCTTCCCTTTAAAAAATGAGACTGAAATATAATCAGATTTACTTTAATGAGGGGGGACTGAGAAAATGCATCCCATGAAAAAGAACTTTGTGGGCAATCCAGGTCCAACACCATAAACAAAATCAAGTCACTCTATATTAGTGCAGGGAAAGCTTCAACACAGAAGAAACCCTGTTTATACCTCCTCCTTATCACAGCTTTCTAACCAGCCCATTAAACTGCTTTGTACTCACTGCCGTGTCACACCCCGATATAGGGGTATGACTTTACTGGGTAAGAGGGTTGGATGTGGAAAGGCAGCACTGGGTCAAAAAGGGACCAGATTCTGAGTGCTGTGATTTCACTTTGAGATGGTTTTTGGGTCCTTTGCTGAAATCTGAGTAATTTTAAAACTACTGAGCTAGGAACTGTGGGGTTTTTATTGGTTTGGCTGTTGGGTTTTGTGCATCTTTAAGGCATTTAGACACAAAGTGTGACTCCAACTACTGTAGTATTATTAACATTTTAAGTGTTTGAAGACTGCAAGTGACTGTGTAATGCTAAGTGATACATCTATATATGTGTGTGCATGTGTATTGTCGATAACTTTGAAACTGGTTTATAACTCTACCAAGTTTATTCAGACCTAGCTTCTTTTTAAGGTCTCAGTGAGATTCCCAAGCAATCAAGTTTGAAGACTTGCAGTGCAGTCGTGTAAATAAAACTTGTGGACAGTGGAGTTTGACAAAGCAGTCTTGAGAACAATTCATCTAGTTAATGAGCATAGGAATATTTCCTCCAGAAATGACCCAATAGCTGTACATGTAAAAAAAAAGAGAATAAAAAATATTGTTTATTTTTTTTTCGTCAATGTTCCTAATTTTTGGGATAGCCATACATGTTCTTTCCTCAGGCAGGACAGTCATTATTTCAGCAAAAAATGCCTCCCTTGGCAAACTTTAATCACAAACTGGTGCATATCTCTTTTAGAACTAGCTTGAAAATATTGAAGCAGAATTTTTGGAAAGCTGTATTCTTCCCCTGCTCATGTAAGATTTGATTTTGCCACCCTAAAATTTCTGGGAAGTTTCAGGCCAACAAGTAAAAGTTCCAGAACTTATAAGGTTGTGGCAACAGGGGATTGATCATAAACTCTTTTCCAAACATAACTACTAAGTTAACTGTTGACCGGATATTACCCAGAGAGTATATTTTATTGACTGTGAATTCATTAATAGTTAACTGGTGTGCAGACATTGAAACAATGCGCTGATTCTTTGTATTGAATCCTATCTCAGACAAATACAATAAGATGCCATGGTCTGTCTCTTTCTCAGCTCAACATTGCTGAGTGTTGATGTCAGGGAAAAGTCTTACTCGGTTAACAGCATTCCTAGAGCACTCTGTAGGACTGAAAGAGCTACAGAAAACTCAGAGGCTTCATTAAGATAGAAAAGCTGAACCTGCAAAACAGTACAAGACATAAAAAAAAAAAAAAAAAGGAAAAAGGTGATGGAGGTCCAGCGTTAAAAAATGTCAATGGGATTCCCAAGTCAGTGACATGCACCTTGAGAAAAGACATAGGCAGACAAAGGATCAAACCTGCCTTCAGCATGAAGCAAGGGTTTCCTGCTATGAAATGTTACCTCTGCCAGAAAGGTTCTTTGGTTGCCTTTTAAATGGTTACCTGTTTATATGTTTGGTTACCTGTTTATATGTTTGGTTACCTGCTTGTATGACTAGTTTTTGCTCCTGCAACCTGGAGCTTTTAATTTCTCTGCTTTCTTCCCCAGAAGCATGGAGAGTAATTTGTAAACTTTATTGCCTTGCAAGGCAGAGAGAGCATGAATTCATGTGTCTGCAGAGATTTGAAAGTGCTGTGTGCTGAATGGGACTACTACTCATAAAGGAGTTTGGTTTCTGGATGCTGAAGTACCCAGAAACAAGTGAAAAAGTGTTTATGTTTTAGAGCCCTGTTGAACACCAGGAGGACAAACACTCTATATCTGTTGAAGGCCAGGATCATTGCCGTAAGATTAACTAGAAAGGAAAAACACATGGCAGCCATCCAGGAACAGCTATCAGAAGGTAAACAGGCATAATCAACCAGGGACTCCAAAAAGTTGCCCTACCAACAAAATAAAAGATATGACCCCCTCTGAAGGCCCTGTTTCCTAGAAGCATGTATCTAAATAAAAAACAAATAGAAATATTTAGGGCTAAGGAATAGCTTTAAGGGCACAGATGAAGCCAAGAAATAGGGCCAGCCCTGGTTAAAGTTTGAAGGTGGTGGTACACTGAGCATGGTGCTTTTGAAAGACCAGAGAGTGCATTTCTGTTCATGCCAACCCCCAAGGAGAGAAACACTGTCTCTCCCTGTCCTTTTCTGCAAGAAGTATTTGTCCTTTCTGGCAAGATGTATGCAATAGTGAGGACGTCAGGACTTTTCCACCCCTGCTTTTGAAATTGTTGACTTTGCAGTGTTCCTATGCCAAACATACCTCACTGACCAGACTACCTGCGCAGAAATGGTATCTATGTGTTTTTGATAGATTTTGTCCTAGGGATCATCAAATTTCTGTATGTATGCATGTACCTGTTAGCACTCCCAATGACTACAACTGAAAATACTTGACTTCGTTTTCTTGCACAGTGTATACTTACCTCCTATCAATTTTGAGCCTGCAATCTGCAAACAGCAAGGAAGTATTTCCAATTTAGGGACTTCTACTGTTTTACCTCCTTGGTCAATGCCAGCAAGCTGTGCCTAATCATGCATGCTTTTTGGGTAGCCTTGAGAATGAAACATAAGTGTGAAAGTCAATGAGAAACCACTTCTTGCCTACAAAAATGTAAACCTTTGTCCTTGTTTTAATGTAGTTGCTCTTTCAGATCAAGTGCACTTTTTTCATGAGGAGCCCTCCTTAACAATAAGATACAACACAGTAAAAAAACCCAAACAACCTCTTGATTTTAAAATAATGACTCTGTACTGTAGACAAAGATCTTTACCTAGAGCCACTTTAAAAAAAAGCCTAAGGACTTGCATTGCCATTTTTCACTGATCACTTGATGATGGCTCTTAAGACTACAAACTGGAAAAAAAAAAAAAAAGAAATGGTGGGGTGGTAGTTAGGAACAAACTTATTCCTCATGTCTTTCTTTGGCTTAGAGGGGAAAAGGCAAGAGAAGAGTTTGGCCCATTGTCAGAGTTTTGTGAATCTTTTCCTGCACTAGGAAAGGGTCTAGTACACTTCATTCCTTGCTTATACTTAATATTTGTTGTGGCAAGAGCAATGCCAATGTGTAGTTATTAATCACTCAGTAGCATTAACTGTTACATCTGTTATAATTGTTATAATCAACAGGTAAGAGTCATGAATCATTATCATAATATCATTGATAAAGATACTGAAAATAATTACCTATATCAATCACACCAATTATTTGACCTGCAATTAATAAAAAGATATATTCATTAAACCACAGTGCTTTTCTGGCTATGAGGGAAAAACAAGGTCTTTATCTACAGTTGTAAAATCATCACTGTGGTATCCATACTTGGGTGTAGGACTTTGGGCTGTAACAAACTATGCCTGATACATCTTTGACTTTATCAGATGCTTTGGACTGTTTGAAAATGTTGGGTTTGGTTTTAGTACTTTGCTATTTCCTGACTGGATTGAGACCTAAGTGCAAGATCAATTATGTTTTACTACAAAAAACAGTGTGACCGCATTTTATTTGTACTGTATATGTAAAGGCTAACCAATGTGACTAACATAATGGAAGACCTTTGTGGAGCTCAAGGTTTTTACATACCTAGTTACAGAAATCAGACTGGTGGCAGAAGCCTGGGAACAGCTCCAGCTCTAGACTGCATCCTTCTGTCTACCTAGCTCCAGATCAGTAGTGTGATTTTTTTGTCATGGACTCTGCCCAAACATCCTTTTGGAAGTGACACATCCTGATGCTGAAAGACCTTCCCAGGGAAGTTTCAGCAGGGAGGAAATGGGAGAATATAACATCTTGTAAACTCCCTATGACTCCAGAACTAGGCCCAAAGGCTATCATTACTGAGATGCATACTGCTAGCGTCATTTCCAAAAGAACATCTCAATTTATTGTGTGTTGGGAGTTTCTAGGGTCAGCTCCATCCTGCTATGTGGTATAACAATGCGTCAGTTGCACAATAGAAGTAACCTCACAGTATTCATATGTCACTTCAACAAGAGAGCAGAAAAGAATACCCTTGTAGTTACAGGGTGGTTTGGTTTTTCTGACATTTAATTCTTACATGGCAGGCATCGGTGCTTTAATGGGAGAGATTTTTGGACCGAAAACAAAATAATTAATAGAAACCAATTATGAGTCTGTGTTTCCTATTCTTGACAAGCTTCCCTGTTTCTTTCTTTTTTTTCCCTTTCATTGTCATGTCATGTCAGAGCTGATTATAAGGGACAGGCCTCATAGAAAACAGCATCACATGGGTGGGCTCTGGACTACTGAGCTTCAGTTCTGTTCTGGAGATCACAGACCTCAGTTTCACTGTCTTTGACCTGCCCCTAATACAGTGAAAACCTCGAAGTGAAAGCCCAGAGGGAGTTTTTTAGCCTTGAGTCTAAGTTCACGGATTCTGAGATGGAAGGAAAAGCTCTTATTTCACAGTCCAATGACCAATGACGAAGCAGTTTCTCTTGTGATGGAAAACCAAATGGGCAAATATGGTTATTTCCATATACGGCAAAAGTGACTCTCTTGCATCACAAATACCCAATATGTCATAGTGGATGACCTCTAGAGATGGCCAGATACCTGTCCACTCACCATCTGACACAGAGCAAGACCACCCATCAGAGAAACAGGCAGCTCTGCCAGGCAACTGCCAACCTGTTACAGAGATCTAGAGATCTTGAAAGCAGAAATGGCGAGAAACAGGCAATACCAGATGCAACGCAACAGGGGACGCTCCCAGCGGAGGCAAAGAAAGAGAGTCAGGAGGCAAGGAAGGAGGCAAGAGCTGAGGAGAAGGACAAGAGGTACTGTCTTTCAGGATGAGCTGTGGGAAAGGCTGTCACAGGATGGGACTTTGAAAAATTCTGGCGTAACTACAATGCTGCAGGGACTATCTTGCAACCAGACATGGAAACATCTTTCTGGCTCAAGGATGATGCATCTTTGAGGGAAAATGGGTTTAAGACCTTGGCTGTGGAGCCAATATGAAAGTTGGAAGGGTCACACTAGCTGCAACCATAAAGGCATCCATGCCATTTGAGGTGGCCGCAGGCTTGCAGGCTGTCATATATAAATACTTTCTGATAACTACACAGTGTGGGGTAGGGAACCTGGGGAAATAAAAAATAGTACCACAAAATCATAGCCCCTAGTCACTATCTGCCAACTCATATCAGGTGGTTAGCATAAAAATACCTCTGACTGCACAGGAACAATCAGAAGACATTCATGTGTACTCCTGCAACTCAGTATAGCATAAGCAGTGGTGAAGCAGATATTTATAGGGGTTGGTAAGTACTTGGCTAGATTTGTAGACAGGTATCTTAGGTACACCAAGATAGATCATGTGGATCATTTTCTGAAAATACATGTGTCTCAGTTGCCTAAAGGGGCAAACTTGATTACCCAGTTAAACTATTAGAATATCATATTTAGGGAAACATAAACCATATGTGACATAGTGACATCTTCTCCTATGTCCCCATAAGTTTTTAGTTCCGGAGGTAATTGGGAGCATTATGTAAAATGAAATTAAACCCCATCAAATTAACAGGTGCCATAAGCAGACTGGACAATTAACTCCTGCTGTTACTGCTCTTAGCAGCTTTCTAACTACGGAGAGGGTTTCTTATCCTTGCTTTCCTACCTTCTCTTCTGCAGGGGTCAAGAAGTACCACTACAGGAGGCGAATGTTGTATTGAGGCCCTGACTACCTTCTCTGCCATGTATTGCAGTGTAAAAACAAGCTTTCACAACAACTGTATGACGAACAACTCTGCTTTCTGGGAAGAGGCTGGCATAAGAGCAGCCTGACGTAACAACTGACTTGGAATAAACAGGGCTGGATGCATTCTGTTCCTTGTTTGGTTTTTTTTGTTTGTTTTTTTGGTTTTTTTTTGTTTTTTTGTGGTATCCCTAGAATGTGATCTCAGAGACCTTCCTGTTGGTGCACATAAAGATGTTCTGGGTTGTCTAGGACTGGGAGGATTTATCAACACAGGGGAAGCAAACGGTTAAGGCTTGTCTTAGAGTAGCGATTCAACCTTAGTTTGAGAACAAAAGTGCCTCCTAAATTGCTGGAAATGTTTAGCTGTTAATCTGTTGCTTAGCTAATTGTTGTGCATAGTATAAATGTCTGAGACTCATTGGTGCTTTAATTGCCCTTATCCAGGAAAGGCCATATTTTGCTGCCTAGAGAATGGCTCTCAAGTTCATGCAAAAACATGTGACTGGAGTAGGCTAGTGATAAATTGGAGCAGACCAGACAGATTGGAGCATGCTAGTGATTTACCTTCTGGGTAAATTGAAACCACACCTGGGGGAGGCAGGACACCAGAAGCAGTGGTGAAACTGATCATGCAAAATCAAGTCAGAATCTAAATTTCTTCCTCAGGCCTTTCACATGTGGAGTGGGAGATACCCAAGTAGCCGTTGTCCTCTCCACTTCACAGGAACTGCCACTAGAAATTCTGTGAGGAATACAGTTTGGGGCCTTGTGAATCATGAGGTCACTGCAACAGGAGAATCAAAACAGGCATTTCCAAATCCTCCTGTTCACAAGGAGTGAACCTAACAAAACATTAGTTTAAATAACAGAGAACAGCAGCTGAGAAGTGATGAGCAAATAAGTCCCCCATCACTTCCTGTCATCACCTGTGATCTATCAACCTCAAGAGATTCAGCAATTCATTCATAATCTGCAGGAAAGCAGGACTGCGGGCCCAGATACATGGGATGGCACACCAGCTCTGAGCCCTTTCTCTGCGTCTTTGGCCAGCGAGGCTCCATATGTGGACAAAAGTCCCCAAGGACAAAAGTCTCCAAGAAGTGGTAAGGCAAGGATGTGGCCTAGGTTAGTGAGTATGCCACACCGAGCAGCATGCCTTGGCATGGATCTGCAAGCTGTTGCTCTTTGTTGCCTGTGAAGCTTCTCTGATGAAGCAGGAGAAGGGTGTGCTGGGTGTGTGAGGGTAGGCATTGTGCCCGCAGCAACTCATTCAAGGCACATTTTGTCCAGAAGTGACACTATGGCCCATGTCCTTTCAAACAATTGCAACAGGAAAGCCTTGCCCATCTTCTCTTACTCTATTTGCTTTTCTTTCCCTCTCCCCAGATTGGGCACCACTGTCCCAGAGTGTTGAGGACATGCTGGTGCGGATATCCTGCTGCGAGAGTCAATGTAACGCCCCACCAAGGTCACAGGGAGACCTCAGTCACTCCACAAACCTTTTGCACCACTGGTGGAGCCTCTGAAGGTCAGGTAGGGTCAGAGCACAGATGGGACTCCTATCCCATTCCTGTTCAAACAGCCAGTGGGTGACTTTGTCAGCTTTCAGCATCAGCCTTTTGGCTACTCCCTCCTTTTGTGTGTATATGTATGTATGTACGTATATATGTAGGGGGGGACTCTTATTGGTGTTTTTTGGAACTACTCAGTTTATTGCCTTGCTTTTTTTCACTTTTCATAGTATTATTACTCCATTAATATTCCTGAAAGCCAAGCCTCACTCCAATGGGCTCTGATGATTAAAGACTAAATGCTACAGAGGAGATGACAGTCCTCACATGTGCCAATGAGTCAGTGAATTCCTTTGTGAAGCCTAAGTCCATCCAGATGTTGACTTCAGCTCTGATGCTATGTTCTTTCCCTATTTTCCTCTAGTATTGCTGGGTCTACTTAAGATGGGTATGATGTGACCATCAATGAGGAAAGACAGGCTCTCTGAGAGGGTAAAATGTTTTGCTGCTTTCTACAATAGGATTGTGAAGCTCTTTCCACTGCCGTAATTCTTGGCCGTTGCCTTACAAATGCACGTGTTACAGATATTATTGCTCATTTGGTACTATTTGCATTGCACAGGCATAAATGTCTAAAGGCAATCTAAGTATGAGATGGTCACTTTGTATGGGTCTAGTTTGGATTTTCACACTTTTTCTACAGAGCCAAAGAGCTACATGGGACTATACTGGCAGGCAGAGAGAACAGAAAAGCAAGGGCCTATCTGCATGTGTGTACTAGAAATGTTCTGTTCGCACAGTCTAAAGCCAGTATTTTCATTAAATACAAAGGGAGGAAATAGTATTCTGCCTAGCTACATTCTCCCAGCAATTTTGCTGTGTCTTTTCCTTGAAAGCCATTTCTTAATAACTGGACTCTGAATCACACTTTTTAGCAGTTGCTTGCCTAGATCTTTTGTTGCTGTGCAGCTCCATTGTCTTCCATTGTGGGCTGCATTGCAGCAGGCCAGGAACCATACGGCTCCTGAAGGGCATGCGTGGCAGAGGACCAGAGGCAGGCATACAGCCCTGCCTGCTGCACAGGTTTTAGTGAAGCTCAACAGAGGAAATGAGGATAGTGCCAAGTGAATCATGTTCTGGGCTCTTCCTTTGCCTTCCTCACCCTTCTGGGTGACACAAGCCACCTTTTCATGACGCAGATCAGCAGACCTGGATATCTTTCCAGGACTTCACTTTAACTAGATTTCTGAAATCTGACCTTTGGAAACATTTACTCAGCCAAGTCCCCTCCCAGATCTGGGACATTTTCTTTAGTGGTCCTTCACTTTCCTGTTGTGGGATTCAGCTTAGGGAGGTAGAGACTATAAATGGGGATTCCCTCATCTCAGCCTGTCAAGCTACGTCCAACCAAACGGAACAACTCTCTCAGGAAGTTCCTCTCCAGCTGTCATAACATAACCACACTGTGCTGACCTGCCACAGTGTTGTTTCCTGCCAAGATATAACTGGTCGGCTGATGAGGGGGCTTTAGCAATAGGAGCAGAATGAGCAGAGCAGTGAGATGCTACAACTTTGTCAATGTTTAGTCTGCATCCCCATATTCCTTTGATACTGGGATTTGCCTGTTGTTAGTTAGGACATTAAGCACTTAGCTGCAGATGCTTAACACCTGGTTGCCCATGCACACATGAAGCCTAGGCCTGTTACTCTGCCTTTTGGGCTTCTGACCCCTTTTCCAGGTCCCAATGTCTTTCACTCACTGCTCCAAGCCTTTGCGCTTCTGTGCTTGCAGCAGGCATTGCTTCCCTGAGCTTCAGCAGCAGAGGCACAGCCTGTTCTGGGCATGCAGCTTTCTGGTCTTGGAGGTAGCTTTGGCCCCTTCCTCTGACTGCCCTAAGTCTTACCCTTTAAACAGAGGAAAGGTAGGAGAGTGCCAAGGGCAGTCAGCTGGAGAGACAGTGGCAAGTCTGAGCCAGATGCAAAACCAGGATTCAGCAGCTCTCATGATGCTCTTGATTGCATTTCAGAAATGCAGAAAGAGTGACGGAGGCTATTCTGCAGTGCTTTTCAGAGGTGTTGTTGGGATGAGTTTAAATTATTTGTTTATGAGATTAGTTTATACTGAGCTGCTCCAGAGCTGGTAACAATTTTCATTACGTGCTAGCTAGCTGTGGAGCATCCTGCAAAGGGGATCTGCTCTGTCTCATGGCAGAAAGCAGCATAAGTATGACAGGAACTCCAAGTACTTAAAAAGGTGGCACACAAATAGACTTTGTCTATCCTCTTCAACGTCCCACCTTGACAGCACTGGTTTGAGAATCAGCAGCTTCTATGCATTAAGCCAGGCCCATTTGGCTTAGCGACTCATGGATGCAAGGGGGGAGTGAGGGCTTCTTCTGCCAGAAAACTCTCTGGCTGTTTATTTTCAGTCTCAGAAGCCCATATCACATCTGGAACTTGCCCAGTCCTGGGTTTTGGTTTTGGATTCACAGTGCATGAGTGTAGGGAGGGTTATTTTACTGTTCCAAATTTCCAGCAGTGAACTGTGGCATTCAAAATAAACACAAACACACAAACAAACAAAATCGTCATCCTTCCTGAAAAGGGTCATCTACTCTTAGGGGTACACGAAAAAAAAAAGACATAAAAGCTTCAGCATTAATATAGAAAAAAAATCCACAGGAACAGGCAGCACAGCAGCTTCATGTTCCAAGTGAGTATGAAGTAAATGTATCCTTGCAGACACACAAGGTAAGATGATAAGTTCCTCATCCAGTGAGGGCCTTGAAATCCTCTGGGACAGTAAGCCCCAGTCTCCTCATTGGAAGAAAACACATTAAGGGACACTCACAATTTACTGTTTTCAGTGCAAGTGCCAGATCAAACTGTGGCATCCTGTGTAATCCCTGCTGAAAGGGAAAGCAAAGAGCTACCTGGAGGACCTCCAAGGCAATGGATAAGAGGCATCCTCTCAAACAAAGGTCAGCCAGTGTTGAGGGAAGGTCTCAAATCCATGCCAGGTGATGAGATAGGAAGGAAGGAAATAGCTTTCTCTAGAGGTCTTTCTGAAGGCAGAGTAGAAGGAACGCGTTAGGACGGGGGAGAAACCCAGCTTGGCAATACTCTTTCCTCAAGTAGAGCAAGAAGTGACCCTCTCCCCATCCTTTACTTTACTGAGGGTGTTTTCTGAAGCCTTCCAAGTGTTTCTGCATCTTTTAACTCTCAATTTCCTGTCTAGGAGTGATGACCTGCAGCTCTCAGGGGAAGTTTTGCACCCTCTTGGGTGTCATAAGCCCCTAACAACAGGCTGGCTTTGCACCTTTGGATTTTCCCACTGACCTCATTTTTCAAGACTGCACTTTCCACCTCTGATCTTAAAATAACTGTACTTCACAGTGATCCACCCACACCTAAGAGTTGGGTTTCTTGGCCTCTTCTTAGTCAGGGTGTGTTTTGGTTGCTCCTCACTGACCACTACTCAGTTTGCCCCCAGGAGGGTCTTTTGGCCATGCTCTGGTCAGGGCTGTTCTACCCTAGTCCTATTGAAATGTCTTTCACACTTAATATCTGTCGTCAAGGGGAGAGAACTGAGGATACCATGGCAGGCTTTGACTTGGAAAGGTTTAGTTGTAGTCGCTTATACATTTTCCAAAACAGGTACAGCTCTGCATTACCATGGTGACAGAGTCTGTCTTAATTCCCCTCAGCAACAGAAAAGAGAACACAGAGGCCAGAGAAGGGAAGCATGGACCCAGGGGCTCGGGAGATGGCACATACTTCTTCATGACCTTGGAGGCCCCTGCTAGTCCAGGGAAAGAAAACATCATTGAAAAATTGCTAGCCAATCTGAGAGCAGGACTTAGATTCACCAAAAAAAAAAAAAAAGTTTAATCAATAGAACAAACACAAATAACCCAATGTGGTTGGTTGGGGTTTTTTGTGTGTGTGTGTGTGTGTGTTCATTTTTCAACTATGTTCTGCTTTCTAAGCAAGAAAGGACAACCTACCTCCTCTTTACCAACTATGTATGCGCAAAAAATGCATCTGTTTTGCAGGCAGCCAAGAGCCTGAGCCTATTTCATTTTTTTGCTACACCCTGACATTGTCCAGCTTCAAACACCTTGTCCGGCATTGTTACAGGATGTAATGTTACCAGGTATCCTGAATTTATGTTTTGGTAGGAGACAAAGGCTCTGTGTCTTTCTTTTGGGGAATCCACAAGTATCCCTGCTAGCTCATCATCTCCCCTAATGTTTTCAAGTAATAAGTGACTAATTGCCATGAAGCAGACTAGCAAAAATCTTAAGATTTGACAGCAAAAAAACAGTTCTTGAAGTGAGCCTATTCAAGATACATTTGCTTGCACTTTGATAATTGAATCGTTTTTCTTCACATCACCAGGCTTTTGTCAAAAATCCTGATGTCTGTGTGCACACCCAATTTATAAAGAAAAGAAAACAGAGGTTATCTAGTAACAGTGAGGAGTCCGGGAGCTGAGGTTTTAAGGAAAACACCAGCTATCACAGGAACTGGCAATCTGCCAGTCCTTTAAAGCAATGAACTGTGGGCCACAGCTGGTGTCAAAGGCTATATCACCTGGTTCATGTTTTCAGCTGATATTGAGATAATAAGGTGTGATGGTCTACAAGAAATTTTAGAAGCTGACATTGGGTAGTGGTCTCAAATCGCTTGTTGCTACCTAGTTAGGAGCAAGATATGGGACTAGATGGATCATTATCATGACTTTGGCATCACCCCTCCTTTCCTCCAGTGACAGAGCCCGAGTTCACTGTCAGACTAAATCAGGGAGAAGCTAGAGAGGAGATGGATGGGCAGAAGGGTTTCCTTCATCCTGCATAATGCTATGTTAGCTCCTTTTAAAAAAATATTCCTCGGAAGAGAATTTATCTATCTACCAAATTTCAGCCTGGAATGAAATATGTACAGCCACATAACCTTCCTCCCCATTCCCCAAAATGGAGAGGTACTAGGAAAAGGCTGATTCTGGTTTACCTATCAAATCACAGAGGTCCTAAACATTGTCCGGGGCAGCCCATGAGGGTTACAAAGGGTGGACAATGCCCATGATTTTACCATAAGGTTGCAGCTGTAAAGGTCCCTCTTGTGCTAAGACCTGGGGAGGAGGTAGGTGGGAAGGGAAAAGAAAGGAGGACAGCTAAAGTGTAGGGCAAAGGCGGTGAGAGCATGGGAGAAGAAGGGCACTGGAGAAGGACAGGGAGAAATTAAGCCTTTCATCCCATCACCAACGGTGGCACCTGTCCCAGTCTTGGACTTGCTTATGTTTCACAGTGGTTTGTCTTACTGCCACAGCTTTGGGAACAGCAGCCTGTTTACAGGAAGCAAGCTGGTGTGCTTCCCGTAGCCTCACTGGGCTGGGGTGGAGGCGAAATCTGGCTCTTTCTGCTGCTGAGAAAGCCTCATCTTGCTTGGGGTGTGTGAGCGCTGCAAATCACTTCTTCCCACCCCTACTTCCTTCCCTCAGTGCCGGACCTTCCCCACCCCAGCCTCAGCCCCATGGGTGTTTGGGGGTGGGGTTTACGGTTCCCAGACGGTCTGCGGGATCCCTGGAAGCTTCTCAGGCCATGTTGCGGCTAAATCCCTGGGATCAGCCCCCGCCCATTGTTACCCTCTCTTGCATCTTTAGCCTGCATAGGAGATGTTTAATGAACATAAGTGGACTTCTTGTAATGGATGGTAGCAATGACAACAAAAATAAGAAGTTGCACCACATCTTGGCAAAAGTGGCTTAGAAGGACAATTCAGGTGGCTGGCTGTTCCCCCCAGCCCTCTCCCTCTGTGTTCCCATGCACGCTTGCCTCTGGGTCATGCTGAGGGCTGAAGAAAAACCTGTGCGCTGACTTCTTAATAGCAGGCACAGGAGTTATCATTCCAGCCTTGAAAACCAGGGCTACAAACAGGGGAAGGAGGAGGAGACATATTTTGGGAGAAATGAGTATTTAAAATGCATCATATTTGTTCTATTGGCCTCTTCCTTACCTCCCTTGCAGCTTGTAAAACTCCCGCTGCCTCCCTTCCTTTTCAAGCAAATGCTTGGCTCGTTATTTCTCCCAGCACACAGCATTCCCGTCACCCTGTCCCTGCGGCTACTAACCCACCTCCTGAAGCTTAAAGAGAAGCTTGTGGGCCAGCTTCTGGCCCAGTCCTCACTGTGGCTGTTGCTTGACTTGTATGCAGCAGTATGTGTTGGATGGAGCTCCTGCTCCTGATGAACAGAGGGTGCCAAACCGCATGAATCTGGGGTTTGGCAAAGCCCAACTGCTTCCAGACGGAGAGGCAGGGAATGCCAGGAGCAGCAGCCCCAGCACAGTGGGTTCGTCACTGGTGAGGAGGGACTGGTCCCAGAAAAAGGGAGATGTCCTGGTTAGTCACCACCCACACACTGGTAGCTGGGAGGCACTCTTAGAGCGTCCACCGCTCAATAAGGCCCAGCTGAGGTCAAGAGCAGCAAGGGCTATTCCCTGAAGAGTGAAGAGCCACTGCTCAAACCCAGCTACACATTCTGCACTACCCACAATCCATGGGGCTGCTGCCAGGAGTCAGGAGTCAATAAGCTTAACACCGCAATGAGGTTTATTCAGTGCATGTCTGAAGCCACTGGGGATGGCGATAGCACAGGTAATATGTGGACCCAGATGCACATTTCATTATGTGTCCATGCAAAACATGTGGGACACTGACAGGAGGAAAAGGGTGTCTAGCTGCTTTTTGCATGGCTTGCCATAACTCCAAATTTCAGTTATTTCTGAGAGTTTCACTTTTAATAATAAACAAAAGACATTGAAAGCACATTGGATTTACTTAACTGCACAAAAAATTATGAGCTTCTCCCTTCCCAGAAGTGAAGGACAACAAAAAGGGATCAGGTGTTACTGATGTATATCCCACAGGCAACACATACATGAGAAGGAGGCTGTTTTCCACAAGCTGTTGTCACATTCCTTACTTGTAGCTCTGAAATACATTTTTGGAAACAACTTTCTGAGGAAATGCAGTATCAGGGAAGCTTTGAGGAGAGAGTTCATAGATATGAAGAACATGAATTCTGTACGAATTTAGCTTTAGTAGGGACTGATCCAACCTGACTCAGGACACCAGCCTGGGATTTCTGGGACACTTCTGCTTCAGCAGTCTATAGATGAGGTCTCCAAAGCAGAGATATCTTTGTGATAACTGCAATGATGATACTAACAGTAGCCAACAATTAGCTGAATGGAACTTCATACGGCAGCCTAGAGAACAGCTATACAAGTTTTGACCTCATGTCACACATTTACCCTTGATGGGAATAAAAGGGAAAACAAAAGTCATGAGATAAAAGGAGTGGGGACCACTTCACTAGAGCAACTTGCTTTGGGATTGCATTTGTGCATTGACCTGTACAGGCTGCAGATGCCTGCTAATGTCTGTCTCTGCTTCCCCTCCACATCCACTTCAAAAAAAAAAAAAAAAAAAAGAAAAAAAGAAAAGAAGTCTGTGGTACCCTCTTTTATTTGAAGGCCTTTAAAAATCACCCAGAATACTCCATAGCTGCATATCTAACTCATACTTCCCTTGGGAAAGTGCTAGATACATTGTACGTAACCCTGGCAAGATATGCTGTACTATAGTCTCCTGAATTTGACCCTTTCATATATCCTTTTATTGCCCCCAAGAAAAACAGGCTCATAAAATGCAACTCATTAAATGCCCAAGAATTGTGAGACACTAGTACTAAGCCTCTGCTGTTAAGGCTTTCAAATTTCACATGGTATTAAAAAGTTTACTGGACACTTGTTCCTCTTTAAGTTTCCAAAACAACCTTTTGGGTCCCAATGTTATAAACTAGCAGTGAAAGTGAACTAAAGAAACTCAGATTTTATTGTAATCCATGTTACTAAGAGTTATGCTTTAACACTTCAAGACTTGGCCTGAAGGTAAAGAAGCAGTAGCTTTTACAGATTTTTTTTTAATTTTTTTTTTTTTTTCTAGCTGAGAGAGAGGCTGGCAAGGTACAGAACTAAATAATCCAAAGAAAGCCACCCCAAAATGCACTGGATTCCATAGAGAATTTGAGGCAGGTTGCTTAGAAACCTGTAATTTTTTCCCCCAAAGTGCAGATCAGGAAAAGTGAGGGCAAGGTCTTTCTAATTTAGTCCTAAGGATCCAATTTGGAGGCAGTTTAACAGTATCAAAAGGGGTAGCATTTTCCTATAGTGTTCTAAAAGTGTGGCAGGCACTACAAATCCCCTTTCCACACAGCAGAACCCGTCTTGGGTATCACAGATTTCTCTGCATCTCATAGAATTCCTAGCTTTTCCTCAAAGACTGTTCAAAAGCCTTATTCGTACAAACAAGAACATCTAACGTCAGCGTAGCTGAGAGAAGAGCTTCAGAAAAGAGGCAATCTAGCAATGTCATCAGAAAACCCGTGGTCTCTTTGTTTCCCTTTGTCAGCTGGTTTCAATGCCTCCCTCACTTGATCCGTGAGGACAAGAAAATGGTAAAAATAGTTACAAACCATTTGTGAGGGACTTAGTCCATGTGAGAGTGAGACCTGAAAAATGTCCTGAAAGCCATCATTAGAAACCCTCAGGGAAGGAAATATTATCTACCCACTAGCTCTCACTTGCAGAGTTTTGTGGTCATAGGTAGTGTTAGTCCAGAAAGTTAAGCAGAAGCATTGGTTGGACATGGGGCAAAAGGGGGGTATTGCAAGAACAACAGTTTTTGAATCAGTGCCAGGTGCTGAAGATCTGAAATTTATGCAAGGTGACTGTGTGTGGACTCCTTTGTTAGTTCATCCTCCTTAATTGAAAAGTGGGGCTTTACTTGCTGACTTGTGTCAAAACAGATATTGAGCAGCTTGATCCATCAAATGTCATGAGATCCTCAGAGAGTAGGTGCACAAAAACTGCTGAGAAATATGTGCCCAAGGCTTGTGAGGTGTTTGAGCTCATCAGCTGTTAGCTCCTGCTCACAGCAGAAGCTTTACAGTAGAAGGTACACATAGCAGCATGGTTCCCAGATGCAGTCCTGGGCTGATTTGGGACCAGCCTGGGGTGTTAATGTTACATTCCTGAGCAGGTGGGTGAGAGACTGTGGTGTAAATTATGGTGTACATGCCTCCAGTTCTCCAAGGGTGTGGCATAAGACCATTAAGGCAATACAGTATTACAGATGTGCTATTTATAAGCATGAGGAACTTGGTGACATGAGTCAACAATCTGTCAGGGTGAATGTACAAGCCATTCATATTCTGTCCTGCACGTACCTAATGAAACTCTAAAACTCTGAAACAAACAAAACCTTAAACCATAATATTTAATAACCAAAAAAATATATCTTGGAAGAGTTTTAAAAATATTTATTGCATCATGTTGCTGAACAAAACAGAAAGTGTAATTTTCTAGTGCCTTCATGTCCAAAGAGCTCAGGGCTGCTTAATTAATTAGGTTGCTGATTTTTATTAGTATTTGTTAAGCATGTGCAATTTGATCCAGAAGACACAATGCTTAAGGAAGACCCTGACCTCAGTTTCCAGTTCAAAAATCGAACAGCAAATGACAAGGAGCTCTGAGAAGTTCATAGGAGGTTAAGCCTTTTTTAGGAGTAGAAGGTTTTATGCTGCAGCCTGGTATTTCATTGTCTGTGTTGGGCTGGGCTGGGCTGGGAGTTTGTCGCTAGTTTGTGCTGGTGCTAGGAAGTTTGTGCCAATGCCACAAAGCTTGTGCTGTTGCCAGAAAGATTTTTGTAG
>NW_010101829.1:20438-26307 GCF_000699245.1 Pterocles gutturalis
TTGGGACAGGGATGTCTTTGGCTGTAGACTAGGGAAGGATCAAGGAACTGGAAAGGAAAAGTGGCAAGAGGGAAATCTTTGCAGGCTGCCTGGAAAACATGGTTTACTTAGAGTTGCAGTGATGCCCAAATGTGGAACAAATAAGGGTAGCTTTTACCTGATTTCCATGGGCAGACGCTCTGAAGGGTTTTGTCTTTTTGGCATGAGGTGTAGGTCTCAAGCAGGTCACTATTTCATAGCCCACTTCATCTGCTCGCTGCTATCACAAAGCCCTGGGCTGTGGACAGACTTTTGGGTTGTGTTTTCTTCCCACAGCACCCAGTATTTTTAACATCTGAAACATCTGGCCTAACCAAAATGTCTAGACTGTATTTAAGAAATTCTTGTAAGAGGCACTGGCTGGTGATATAAAGGAGACAGGCTTTTGATGATCTGTCAGGGCTAAATCAATGTTCCTGTTGGTATTGTCACATATTGCAGGTGGAGGGACAAGATAGTGTAAGACTTCCAAGACTGAAAGTCAGACATAAAGCAAAAATCAGCACCTTAAAATCTTTACTTCCAGTCCTGCTTTTTAAGCACAAAACTGGTCTTTAGAAAAGGTTCTAAAGATAGAAGTTTTAGTTATCCTGTTGAAGTACCTGCATGTTATCACCCTCTCTTTGTGCTTCAGACACGATTAACACCTCCATGCTCTATCACAGTCTGAGCCTTACGTGCCATCATCTATGCCCCACAGAAGGCCATGGTTCACATTCACACATTTAGTGTCTTTCTCTTTGCGGTGTAAAAACAGTACAAAATGGTCCTGAACAAATGTATTGAAAATCAGAGTCATGGTTCAATGGAGTAACTTGGCAACAGCAAAGAGAGAAGACAATTTCAGGTGATATCCATGGCAAGCCAGGGTTACTAAACTTGGGAGTACAGGCTTACTTGGGACTAAACCCAAAAATATCTACAGGAATGGGGGGTCGCAGTGTGGAAGCAGCCTTTCTGCTGGAAAGTGTGAGAACCTTTCCCTGAGGAACCCCTATCCCAGATCCACATGAGGACAAAGGAGAAAAGTCAGGCCTGGATGTGTTGCCAGAAGGCTAACATACCTCATGTGAAAGCACATTACAAAGGCTAATGCTGAGCTAGCAACAACCTCTCTCTAGTAGCAGTGGGAACCCCCTTCTGCTTTATTTTGTAAAGTATCTTTCATATCTTCTGCCAAAGACTTCAGGCGACAGCAAGTTTTGCAAGGAGGAGAGTAATAATAGAGCCAAATCTTGGTTCAGAGACTGCCAATAAAGAGTCACTGTAGCCTGTAACAATGAAAGGTCATCCACAAAGACATTATGAACACTCATTTTTTGCCCCAAATTCTGGACCAAATGTTCCGAGGAAGAAGCAGACTGTTGGGCTGCGTCCAAAGGATGGGGAGAACTTGTAATTAATCTTTTTGTAATTCTTTTCCCACCCTAAATCTTCCACATTTCCTGCCTCACTTAACTCCTTCCAAAGTATCCTCCTGCAATGTCACAGTTGCTGAGGCTTGATGCAGGCCAGAGACTACTGTCAGGAGTCCTCTCTGCGAGCCAGATGGCCTCCTGAATGCCACCCTTAGGCACCTATTATGGGTTATTGGTTTTAGTGTGACAACTGCCACTTACCAAGAGTGCTCTAGAGGCTTGATGTGAAACATTCATCTTCCTCTTGAGCTTCAATAATTGCCTGGCAGTCACTTTATTCACCTTCACTGGGCAGTCAGTGTATGAACCTCTTACACAGATGCACATTTTTAGAAACAGGTTCAGCAAGATGGTGCGATAAGGTTCATCAGTGCACAGCCTATACACATAAACCTGTCTTCAGGGGTATCTAGCAGGCATGGGAATCACAGAGCCTTTTGAATTAAGAAAAAGTGTAAACATATTTCCAAGTTTAAAATTTTATCACCATCTGCTTTCCTTTGCAACAGTGAAATCTGAGTTTCAACTAATTTTCTCACTTTCTGTGTGCTTCTTTTCCACCCCTCTTTTTCTATGTCTAGATAGGGACATTAGAAAATAAGACACAACACAGCATCCCTGACTCTGATCCTCTACTACACCATGGGGGAATGCCTCTTGCTCCTCAGATTATGCTTTAACAGGACTAGAACTACGGAAAGGAAAAAAAAGAGCCTATCCTGGTTTGAACTGTAACCACACCTCTGGCTCCTCAAAGGCAGCAAGCCAAACAGCCAGGGGTGCAGCAAGCTTACCTCTTAGTCTGTCCCTTTTTGCTGTTTGGAAGCATTTATCTGTTCACAAAGGAAAATGTGTTATGATGCCACTGTGGAGGCTGGAAATGAGACCTTAAGGTCCATCCTAGACTATATATATGACTTTTTATGAATGTGACGGCAGTTGTGAACCAAAAGGACGAAAATAACAGTGGGAGGGCACCCAGCAAGGCTGTTCCAGAGGAAACTGACCCCATGAGAAGCATACAAAAGGTGTTTTAAGCACTGCGTGGCTGAGTCCTTTTCCAGAGTAGTCAGGTGCAGAGCACATACCCTACATTGTCTGTTTCCATGGGCTGAGCCTGCTGCATCCTGAACTTATGCCCTGCTAACAACGACTAGTCAGTGATAACAGCAGAGGTGCTGCTGGAAGGCTGCTGTGGTGAAGCTCAGAAGATGGAGTTGCCCATCTCCCTCTCCTTCCTGCATCTCTGTGCTTCAGGAAACTGTTTTCAAGACCATGGTTCCCTAGGTACAGATGGGCCCAGCGTGTCTTGTGAGTCTGCTGTCCTCAGGAAGCAGCTGCCCAAGCCTTCTCAAAACCACACGCACTTGCAGTGCAGGGGCTGGAAAAACTCAGAAGACATGGAGTGGGGCACACCATGGCTGCATTCACCAAGCTCATGCCCAGCTGCCTGTACAACTCCACAGGGCTGAGTTCTTTCCTGAACGGGGAGAAGTAACCAGTTCTTGCTGTCCAGGAGTGACCATCGCCTGAGTGTGCCTACTCATCAGTAGTGCAAAGAGAGGAATACACTGCCTGCTCCCTAGATGCCTTTGCTTCTCCCTGTTCCACAGCTCTAAGAGCAAACTAGCTGTAAGCAGTCAGCTTTGCCCCTTTCTTTTGTGTGTGTGTATGTCAGTTTCTAAAGCATCTGTCATTACATTTAGATTAACATCTGGACTAAAAACCCAGGTGCAAGAGGTCAAGGATTTCTTGGCCAAGTAATTCTGCTGTGCAAGGTGATGCTGTTTGTTGGGAGCACGTGCTGGCTCCACTCTGAAGGAGATAAAGTGGACCTTGAGACAGTTGGATGGGGTGTACTTCAGGCTGAGGTACTTTGGAAATGCAGATGCGTGCCTTAAGCATGATGTAGGAAGGACTGAAGCCCTCCAGGCTACTGCAGGAGTGCATTCCACTGGAATAGAAGAGGAAGGGATAAGCAAAAAGGACTCTATGTTTTCCAGTCCCTGAAAAGAAGCATTTTTCCCTGTAGTGAGAAAGGAAGCAGTTGAAAGGTAAAATTTTATCTGGGTAAATAAAATAGAGAAGAGGGACCACTGGAGGCACCTTGTAAAGCTATCTGCAGTATCCAGCCTTTTCAGGGAAGGTCAAAAGCTTGGTCTTTTCTGCTACCTATATTTCTACTTGCCAAAGCTCAGCTCAGTGACAGATTCTTCATGTGAGAGAAGGATCTGAAGTGATGGATAATACTCTCATCACCTCTCAAAAGCCAGGGGAGAGATTCCAGAAAGAAAAGTATGGCAGTTTCTTTAAGAAGAGTGAAAAGAATTTAATTTCCAAATTTCAAAACACTCCTTCAGGAGACTTTAACCTGTTTTTTGTTGTTGTTGTTGGTTTGGTTTGGTTTAGTTTGCATCTAGTAAAGTATTTTGAGCTAAATTGATGCACAGTTGAAGTTGTGTAGTCAAATGCTGGACAAGTTTCCCAAAGACACCACTCCAAAAGTACCTTTGCTCTGCTTCTCAGCTATCCTGTGACAGCTTTGTAAGGGACAACTCAGTTCCATGCATGCTTTCCTTGTGGGTTTGCCATCTTGCTCCACACACCTACAACCAGAACCTGCTATCCTGGATCTCACACTGCTCCACTGATACAGTGAAACAGTATTTGGAGTGTCCCCTGCAAACTGAGATTAAAAGTTCTCTGCTAGGAACTGTAATTATGATATATATTTAATAGCAGCGAAAGTAGCAAACTGCAGAGAAAAAAAAAGAGGAGGATCTGCATGGATGTCTCTACCAAGCTAAGCACAGGACTACTGGTTAGAGAAGATTATATTTCACAGTTCACGTTCTGAAGACACTTTACATGGACCTGAATCTATCCAGATGTGAGATGTCTCTCCCCACCTGCATGCCACTCTGCTAAGTCCTGTCACACTCTCCCCAAATCCAGCCCTGAGTTACCCTCTTCACTTCTAAAACAAACAAGGTGCTGTCAAGAGAAGGGAAGAACACAGCCTTGTATTATAAGGTTAGTGACTAAAGCGTATTTTCAAGAGAGAAGTGCTGTGCGAAGAGATGGGTACAGGCAGGGGATGCAGTGCAATTTGTAGATATCAAGGAGAATGAGTGAAATCTCTATTTCTCTCTAACCATTAATGCTCATCTCTGTTGTTGCTTATTTCTGTGTGACGGAATGAGAGCTCCTTCAGTTGATGGCTCTTAGGCAAATGCTATACCTTATGGTATTTTGCACATCTGAGGAAGCTGGAATTTTCCTTTGGGTCCAAATGCATATGCAGCTGTTTATTTGCAGATAAATACCAAACAAGGTTCCAGTCTGCCTCAACTATTCTTGACAGTGTGTCTTTCACCTCTGGTAATTTCTCTTCCATCATCACCACTCTTCAGATTGGCTACTCTTTTTTTTTTGCTACTCTGGACTGGGCTGCTGAAATGTTTGGCACATTGTCCTCTGTATGATCCAGCACACAGGCAGCCAAGCTTCTTATTCCCTGCATACCCAGACTACATGCCTCTGCAGCAAGGTTGGTGTTGGACTAAGACCCAACGAGGAAGCTGAGTTCTTGTTCTGTTTAGACATGCAGGTCAGAAAGAGGGACAGGGATGGAGTCAGGACTAGAACATCATATGTTGAGCCTCCCTTCATAACAAAACCAACCAAATCCAAAGCCTTCTGATTGTTGGAGAAGTTCTGGTTCAAGTCAGACACTGATCCAAATTCTGCAAAGATGATCTGCCATTGCTGCATGGGACAAAACCAGGTAGTTCAGAGATGCATGAGAAAGGAGCTAGCTGATGTTTTTTACAGCTAAAGAAAAGTATGATCTCTCAATAGAGACAAGAGGTATGAGCTACAATAGGTGAGTTGGCCTCAGCATGTTATGATGATGAGTGCAATAGCAGCTAGAGGTGGAAAGATTTTTTAATTATAATTTTGTTTTTTAATCCTAAGCACTATTCTCGTCCATCCCAAGTTATTGCCTGAAATCACTGAAGACTTTGCTTCAGAATTGTCTTCCTTATAACTTAGCAAATAGGCTTTGTACAGGACTGAACAGTTAGACAACCTGTTGCCGAGCCCAGCAAATTCCTTGCTTGTAAGGGTGGCACATTCCATAAAGAATAGCTAAGATGATCTATTCAATGAGCCGTTTGCAAAGTGCAGTCTCCCTTTAAAGCAAAAGCTGCTACGGGAATTGTTTTTATTATAACTGTTCTGAGCTATAAATATGCAGTAAATTATTAGTCAGGTATTTTCTACATGACTGCACAGTATTCCTAACTTTGCACACAGATGTATTATTTAACCCTTTCTTTTCTGCTCTCTGGCAATTCACAAGACGGAAGGGAGAACCTACCATGCTACTCAAATTCTTCAGGTGAAGT
>NW_010101830.1:0-802 GCF_000699245.1 Pterocles gutturalis
CTCTCACGTGAGGGGGGGGAACGGATCCCCCAAAGTGTCTCTGGGGCAGGAGTGTCCCCAATGTCCTCGTGTCCCTGCAGTGGTGTTGGGGGAACACTCGCTCCTCATCACTGGCTCAGGACAGAAGCTCTTTGTGGTGAAGCGCCAGAACCATGTCCAGGAGCCCGTCACCATCTGACGCACCACCAGTGTCACCAGTGTCACCATCTGACGCATCCCCAGTGTCACCGTGAGGGAGGTCAGTCCCCTCCATCCCCACAGTCTCAGGCCGGGGGGATGGGGGGTGGGGGGAAACACTGTCTCTGCTATCCCCAGAGCCCTGCAGTGACACCCCCTCACATCCCTGTCACCTCCAGGGCCTTGGGGACCAGCTCCTCCATGTTACCAAGGCCACAGTGTCCCCCCCGCCATGCTTGGGGACACCATCCTGTCACCTCGCCCCTGCTGAGACAATAAATTATGTCCTTGTCACCCCTTGCTGGCTTTTTTGGGGGGTTTCCCCCATGACACCCCAAGTCCCCTCCTGCGCCCCAGGTGACAGCTGTGTCCCCAAGTCCAGGCAGCGCTCTATTGGCATGCACACGGGTGGCAGCAGCACACAGGCAGGGGGAGGGGACAGAAGTGCCACCCCTGTGTCACCAGGCGCAGTGAGATCCCTGTCCACAGCAGGGGGTGCAGGGTGGCAGTGCCACACCCTGGGGACAAGCCCTGGTCCTTTGTCCTCCCCCAAGCAGCTGAATTTGAGGACACACAGGGATCAGGATGTCCCCCTGCCACCCCCCATGTCCCCAGAGCATTGTCA
>NW_010101831.1:0-29257 GCF_000699245.1 Pterocles gutturalis
TTTCCTCCGGGGTCTGGCAGGGTTTGGCTCTGTGAGCAGAACATAAGGGAGGAGAGATCCAGGCTCTGTGGCGACGGGAAGGGCCTTGGACGGTGTGTGCCACAGGGAGGGAGGACTAGCGTCCCCACAGGGCGTGTGCAGCTGGTGTCACTGTCATGACACTTGATGTCCGCTGTTTGGGCTGGCACTGCCTCTGTCAGGGGTAAGCGGTCCCCGGGTTGCTCGGCACTGCAAGCTGTGCTCTTTGGCTTTGATGTCGTGTGCTGGCCACGCCATGCAAGTCACTCCTGAGTCATCCTGGTAGCTGTAAAATGCTTTTTAACTCTGGTCGTGAAGGGTTCTCTTTTGCCCTCTGCTCTCATCTAAGCCTACTCAATTATCGGTTTGCCTCATGGCTGGAGTAACTCTAGGTCTCTCCTCATTTTTCCTCACCAGAGTAAGGTGCATGCCCTCATAAAAAGCTGTAAAAACGTGCCTCAAGTCTTAGAAGTAGGAAGCGATTTGCTAACACACATTTTTCCAGAGACTGATGGCTATGTGATAAATAAATAACTTTTCAACAATGAAATGGATAGAAGCAATACTCCTATGTGATAGGCCAGAAGATTTCAGACTGGACAGCATCTTCTTATTAGGTTGCTTTGCTTTTTTGTGTAACCTTTACTTTCTTTGTCAGCGAATAGTGTTCCAAAGCCAAGAGCCCTGTTTAAAATATGATATTTAGTAATGTTTGTATATCTTGCACAGCATATGGAGGGAGGATCCTTCAGGATTTCCGGGGGGAAAGTTTATACAGTTGAAAAAGGAAGTTTGTGTATATCCATCTAATCCTTTTATACTGATTTTCTCCGTTGTTTCCTAAACTTAATTTATTGTGTTTTCTGAAAAAAGGGTGTTCTCAAAATATTGGCTTGTTGCATCTGATTGCCATGCTGTGGTAATGTGTAATGTTTCCAAGATCAGTATTTATGCAACTCACTGGTTAAATTTGTTGTTGATCTGTTTTATTTTTCCTCTTTAGTTGAACTTTGATAGAGGAGTATTACTGCTTAGCACACACCGACTAATCTGGAGGGATCAGAAGAATCATGTAAGTCCCGCTTTTGTATCTTGTATGTCATTTAACTGTAAATTCCATAGTAAACAACAGGTAGCTCGCCATGAACAGAGATTTTTTTCTTTGCTTTGTGTGTGTTTTGTATTACAAAAGTTTAGTCCATTTTTTTGCTTACAGGGGAAAGAAGATTACATACAAGGAATGTTCTCTCACCCAATTCTGCTTTAAGAAAATGATCATGCAGAAATGAGGAGGGATGTGAATGAATCATATAATTTTTCCTTTTCTATGGCACAAAAATAGAGGAGAAAAGACACTGGTATCATGCAGTAAAAGTTGTTGTTTTTGAGACTGAAGTTGAATGTGTCAGGCAAATCATAATGTGAACTCCTTTCCCATGCTCCTTGTCTAGCAAGACCTGTTCTTCCTCATTGTGTTTTCAAGTCCAAGTTGCACTGTCTTCTGCTCATGCCATATAGTCCCAGACCATGATTTGCCGATAGGATGTGTTTGGTGGCGGTATTATTTTTTTTGTATGGATCTTTGTCTCCCAGCTGCCTGTTCCTGCACTGAACCATCCTTTCCCTAAGCCAGAACATTCATCTGTACTTCTGTGGAGAATTAACTCAGAGGTTAAGTGGCAGTGGCAGAACTACAGTGCCATACTGCTGCTGAATTCTTTGTATGTATTGTCAAGCCACAGCCTGAGATTGCAGTCTAGAAATGGGTAAGAAAGACCACAAACACATGCAAAGCTCTAAGCATGGACTGTGACAGTGTGCACCACTGCAGCTGTAATTGAAGAAGTCCACTTGAGAACCAGGTTGGATTGTGCTTGTTTTGGATGCAATCTTTTAGCAATTTAGCCCTAGAAGCCAAAGTTTAGACAAAGCACGAGCAGATGACTTTTCAAAGGCCTATTGTATTCCACTGGACTAGTTTTGCACACGGATAGTTGAAGCATTGGAAGGCCATTCCCTACTAAATATCACATCCTTGTTCCAAAAGAGGGAGCTATTAAGAGCCTTCTAAAGGCAAGGTCACCAAGGATGTTCTTGATTTGGCAAAGCAATATATTTTTTTCCTTAGGGATTGTTTGCAGGAACAGCAGAACTATTTTTAGTACAAATTTTTCAAGTGTTTTGAGAGCTGGTCCCCAGGGAAGCATTATTGTTAAAAGAAGGCAGGGGTTGATTGTCCAACTCATGAGCTATTCTGTATAAATTAACTGGTTTTTTGGCACAGTCAGCGTGAGAGAATTTAGTTGTGCAAAACTGTCTGTGTAAATCACCTTATTTCTAAATCAGCGTCTCTGCTTGACAAGTGGGCGTGTACTGTGATGTGCACTGCTTCTGATGTTCTCACTTGGACAGTTTACTTGCTTGGAGTAGCATTAAGTGTTATGGCTTCAGCAAGTCTTAACAATTGTCCATGTCCCCATTCTCTCCTTCCCAACAAAAGGATGATACTCATCCCTTCTCCCTGACTTCTCCCCCTGCTCCTATGCTATATGATTCCTTGTATCAAGATCATTGAATTTGCTAAATGAGCAGAGAAGAGACTTGGAGAATAAGAAAAATAGTTTTCTTTTAACAAATCAATTTAACTTGGCAAAGATTCTGACAAACTCTAGGCTTGATTAAGAGAAGGAGCAGAAACATATGGCCAGGAGATGGACAAAAATTACCCAGTTCTGATCTACTACAGACCAATTCTATCCCAGTGGAAGCAGGTTTTTAAATTTTAAATCTCTGGTACACAAATAACTTTGTTAGTGTGGTAAAGGAAGCAGATTCTTTCTCAGGCTGTTAGGACTGAAGCATGGGGAGCACAGTGCCCTTTTATTTTCACGGTGAGTTGTTGGCTGAGCTCTGCTGGATATAACATCAACCTTAGAAACCTTAGCTAGCTTACCTAAAATAAACTTGTAGAGAGAGTCACCTTTTATTGTGTCAGCAAACTTTAGTAATAAATGGGACACTTGTCATTAGGTTAACATAACAACCCTTTTTACAAAAGCAGACAGCTGTTTTATAGCTGCTGTTTACACAGCATCTGCCACTGAAGAGTGTAGAAACTACTGTGATTTTAAAAGGAAAAAAATACCCAGTTCTTTTATATGTACATAGCTAGATTTGTACAACATTTTAAAACATATATTCATGCATAATGTGGGCATGAGACATTAGAAGAAAATATCCAAATAAACTCGGCATTTTTAACACATCTCTCTTTTTCTATTCCTTCCTCTTATTTTTCTCATGGGAAGGGGTGATTCTAAGTCCTTGTGCTTACAATAACTTCATAACTTTCTATCTGTGACTAAATGAATCAATAATTTTGACACTGTACATAGTATATGTAGTTGAACTCTTTAGTAATTTTCAAAAAATTTTTTAAGCAGAAGTATCATTTTGACTATATTTAAAATGTCCAGAGCTGTGTTGGCATTTTACAAACAGTAACTGTTCTATGTAACAGCTTTGGAATCTGAAGCCATAGAAGAATCTAGATAGCTTGTATTAAGAGTTTTTAGAACAGGAAGTACAGCCATGTTTTTTCAAATGAGATATTTACTCATTAGTTGGAGTTTCAGTGTGTATACTTCCCTAATCTCCAATTTAATGAGTATTTAATTATTCTGTGCAAAGAGGAACAATTTTGGTAGTAGGGACTGAGTGGGCCCCATAACAGTGCTCGTTGTAACCTGGTGTTAGGCGCACCCTTATGGCAGAAGGAAGAAAGGAGTTTAAGTATGGAATGTAACGTGTGTTTCCTGTATTCTGGATGACTGTGTCAATCACCAAGCTATTATGTGGAAGAGAACGTTCACCAAACGATATTCACCAAAACAATACCAGGCACCCAATTAAATGCTTTGAATCGCTCTGTTGAGCAATTTCTGTCTCAAATGCATATAGAAAGAGTTTAACCTGGGTGGGTGAGTCTCCCACAGATGGATACAGCCTTGTTTCTTGCTCTGCTTTGTTTTATCTAAAGCACAGTCCAATAAATGTATGTTGAGATGCATCAACTGCTGGACTAAGTCCTTGAGTGTAGGATAGATGGAAAAATTCCTATTCCACTCAGAGGATAGTCTAGTTTTTTAGATGTTCAACACTTAAAAGACTGGTGCTTTTGGATATTGTTTTAGCTCCCAAAGTAACATCAATGCAAAAATGTTAAGAACCTATGAGCATTGTGCACCTACAGGGGTAAGCTGTAGTAGTGGGGAAATTTTAGTGTTTAAATTTTGAATTTAGATACTAAAGATTTGTTAAGTTCCCAGGTGTTTCTGTGAATCTAGCTTGAGGTGTCTGTGAAGTTGGCACACTGATACTTAAGTTTGGGGTTTTTTTTGTTACCTAGAACTCAGTTTCAACTTTGTATTAAGTTTTCTACTTCTTTTTTTCTTTAATAGATTATTGTTACCATCATATTTCACATGGAGTGCCTCAGGCAGCACCTGTAGAGATCTGTAGTGTTTGTGAAATGGGGAAAGAGAGCATTTGGGTTTAGAGAATGGTCAGGATGTGGCTTTAATTTCACTTGTGTTTGCGTTGGTTATTCCAGGAGTGCTGCATTGCTATACCCCTGTCTCAGATTGTCTTCATTGAAGAGCAAGCAGCTGGGATAGGAAAAAGGTAAAGTGATAGTCATTGTCTTTTTCAGAAGAATAGTTTGCACATGCATGTTCTGTGAGGTACCCAAGATTATATATTAATTCATGGTAGGTTCCATTTGCAATCTAAGTTCCAGTTTGGCAGCCACAAGGACCTGTTTTCGTCACTTGAGTTCAAATGTGTAAGACTCATGACAAGGCGGTGTTTGATGTGATTTGTTAAGTAACTGTTTTGTAATCACTAAACAAGTATGTGCTCCAGCTTGCCATTTTAGTTTGATTAGTCATAAATGACAACAGTGATTTTGCTGGATCTAAATTTGAGAGCTAATTTTAGTCTTTTGTGCCACAGAACTGGTTGTGGATAGAAACTCTGCCCATATTATAACTTCATATGACCATATGATGGATTTTGAGCATGGAAATGATGCCAGTGGTTAGAAGAACTTGAGTGTTTCCACTCACTTGAATAACTAATTCTGTATATTATGTGAATAAGGAAGTTTCACAAGAAGAAGAGAAAAAAAATTAACTGGGGAAATATGTTTGTATGTATATAGTTGTCATCGGTTTGCAGCCTGCAGCCAGGGTATTATCTTACCTGGGTAAGGTAATATGCTGGGGACATCCAGAATAAATCAATTAGTTCACTAATGCTGGAGAAGTCAAGTAAATAAAAACTCATGAAAAAAGTGTCAATAAAATCAAATGGGAATGGCTATCTCAAGGTTTGTTTTGGTGATAGGTGTCATTTTAGACTGTTATTTCCATGCATGTTACCTCTGAATGTTGGTTTTGGACAAATTCACGTACAGTGTTCACAAATGACATACAACTAGGATAGATTAAACATAATATTGAGATCTTTTGTTTCCCTATGACAAAGATAGTGTGTTTTGGCAGTAGTTATTGCAAGTCAAAAGCCAAATCAAGTGACTACTTAACTATTATTTTTTACTTCAATTAACAGATTTTTCAGAAATTATTGCTTGAAGTGGTAACATTTTTAATGTTTATTTCTTAAGAATTGATGGTGGGTGCATTTTAAATTTGTGAGATGTTGCTGTTTTAGAGGTTGTAGTAGTTTTCCTGCAAGATCTACTATAATGTTGAGTCAAAATACTTAGATGTTGATGCACAAATATAAAGCGTTATTTGATATACTTTATTTCTCATGTGAGATAAAGTTAATACAGGTTTTGATTAAATGGTTAACTTGATTGTAGAAAAAAATTTTTGGGGTATTACAGAAAGCTACCACTTGTCTTTTCTTTAACTTTTTCTTAGCGCCAAAATAGTAGTTCATCTTCATCCTGCTGCTTCAAACAAAGAGCCTGGTCCATTCCAAAGCAGCAAATACTCCTACATCAAACTTTCTTTCAAAGAACATGGTCAGATTGAGGTAAGTTTTGTACCATGCAAGCCCAGCATATCTGATCTTTGGACATGCCTTTCTCCTCTTGCTGTGTTAGTGATAATTTTCTATGATCTTTCCATGTTTACTTTTGAGGTGGAGCTTTTTCAGTACATCCTTTTTTGAAGACAAACACTATGAGCCTTTGGGGTTCTATACTTTGGTTAAATAATGCAAATAGTGTTCCAAAAATGTCAGGATGCATTATTAGGCTTTGTCCTTATTTTAGTGTTTTAATATAATCTTATACTTCCTTTTGTAATCTTTTAAATTGAGCACAGGATTTTCCAAAATGCTGTCTCTGAAATCTGTTAGGTCGTTAATAGAGTAAAAGATGTTTCTTTGAAGCTAACCCTGTGCTGGACAGGATTCAAGCAACTTATTCCTAATCATCTCTCTAATTTTATCACTGAACACTTTTTGTTGCTTCAGAGCTTTGTTTCATTTTATGTTTTATAGATCTTTTTTTTTACCTACACCAACTCTCAAAGGCTTTGAGCATTCTAAAAAAAATTAATGTATTTTTACAAGAAGGCATATCCCAAAAACCAAGCAAATTGTACTCTATAAAGAAATTTCACAGTATAAGATCCTCACTTGAAGAGACTGAGAACTTTAACTTTGAAAAATTAAAAAAGCCATCCCTGTTCACTGCAGAAAATCAGATTTTCAACTTGGATTATGTATAAATGTCTTATAAATGCATATGCTTGTTCTGACTGACTTTCATTTCCTTGGGAGCAGTTTTCAGCTTAGGATGAGTGTGGATTTATGCTAGTTATAATTGTGTAGGTGATTTGCCTAATCATAACCTTATTTATTTTAACATTAATGTTCTTGTCTGAGAATGAAGCTTTCTATGTTTGCTGGTTACTTAGCATATCAGTTACGCTACAGATCTTTTCTTTATGACTTCAGCATTCTTTCCTGTGAACTTCTAACAACCATAAGAATAGAACAGATTTTCTTCATGGATTTTGTTCAGTGGGATACACTTGCTGATAACTAATGCCACTTCCGGGTATTAGCAATAAACTAATAAGTGTAATTGATCTATGTGATTGTCTTTATACTGATGAATTAACAGTTCAATAGTAATTGGATTGATCAACTTTCCTTCCTTTTAAAAGCATGCCTTTGAGCAAACCTTGACATTTTTTATTTTAGCATCTTTTGCAACATTTTGAATATCTAAAAAAACCATTTTGCAATAGAAGTACTCATGCAAGTTTAACTAGTAACTACATGTCTCCTCCTCTAATGTGTATATTTCTGAAGACTGGACATTAAGAATTTCCAGATAATGGATGTTGGAGGTATTAACCATGCTTTGTTTGTAGTGAAGTTTATTTCATCTACCACCAAGATGCTAAAAATATCCAGAGGTACTCTGCACAGTTTGTGAAACATCTGTTGTCACTCTTTAATGTTTGCAGTTCTATAGACGATTATCAGAAGAAATCACACAAAGGAGATGGGAGAACATGCCTACTGGTCAGACTATTCAAGTTAATAAGGATCCACAAGTATGTGCAGAGCTTCTGACATCCTTCTGTATGTCATGTCACTTTGTCTAGCTTAAGTGCAGAATCTGTATGTAATCTCTTGTTTAAGTTCTTGCTGCCCCCATATTCTGCATCTGGCACGCCTGTATAACCAATGCTGTGGGCACATGTAGAAATTCAGCTTTGCCTGTTTCTTCACTGGCATAAGTTAGTTTCTCCTTTGCAGTTTTCACCTGATAGAGTCAACACTGTGCCCTGTCTTCCTTGAGTGTGTTTAGATGTAAACAGTTGATAATAAGCTCATTTTTTTTAATGGAGTCAGACACAGATACACACACAGCTATAAATATGCAAATATACATATATTTGCATATACCTTTGTTTCTGTATATGAATATGTTGAATATATTAATGTATTGAACATATAGTACTATGAATTAAATAGGATGATTTAAACTTTGCTCGATGTCAAATCATATATGTGCTCCTTTGTAAATGTACTATCCATAAATGTATTTGCATTTGGTGGACTAATGAGGAAGCCTGTACGCTGCGTCAAGAATCACTTAATGAAAATGTCTTACTTCTGTTCTTATTCTTAAGTCATAACAAATCATTAACACCAGTGCTAAGCTCTGCGGTTAGAGATTTGAGGGCTGGCACCACTGGCACGTAGGTACCAGCCTTTCTAGAACACAGTTTGCATCAAACAAAAAGATTCACCATCGCCTCTGTCCTGATACTTCTCAGCAAGGTAAATTAAACTGTATGTAGCACTGTGTGTTCATGGGTATGTTTCTTCAGGCTAGATTTTTTGAGGTAATCAGATACACTCACGGATTTCCACAGCTCTAGTACAGATGTTCACGTGGACTTGTGAGGCTTTAACTGAGATGGGCTGGAATGCTCAGTCTGGATCAGGCTATTAAGCATCTTCATATTAATAGCTTCAATCTAATAATATTATCTGTCTACTACAGCAAATTCATACATGCTTTACACTTATTGTTTATTTTTTGACACTGCTTTAAAAAATACTTTCAAGAAATATATGAAATATTGTATGCATTATATCAGCTTTTCGGGAGAACATTTCCTGTCTTCCAGTGGAAGGTTTTTCCCAGTGAGGCAGATGAGAAAACTTAGCATTTCCTATTTTGATTCCTTTCATTATTTTCTTTTGCAGGCAGGAAGAATAAGGGCTGTAGGAATTGTAGGGATCGAAAGGAAGTTAGAGGAAAAAAGAAAAGAGACTGACAAAAACATTTCCGAGGTAAGTACTACTGAAGTTTCAAGGTCAACCACCTGTCTGAACCATTTACATTCATTCACACTTTCTTTTAGAGGCAGCTGAGACTATTTATTGTTTTTGTTGAGAAGTCTGGATTGATTATGAGTGTGTAATTTACAGTTATTTACTTTGTTTAACTGGCTTTCCAATATATGCAAAGGTACTTCATTTAACCAGTTCTTTCAAGAAGACTGTTCTTTGAATCTAACCGTGTGTATTTATAAAATTAATCTTGGTAGAATGAGAAATCTGTGTTCAGTGACTTTTCACTAGGGAAGCAAAACACAAAGGCATCTGCAGAAGAAGATTATTACAAGTTTGGGGATTTTTTCCGTCCTTTTTTTACAGCTAATTTTTGTTTCAGTTGAAAATTTAATATATATTAAGAAAAAATATGCTGATCCAAGTGTCTGCACAAAACTGTGTTGAGGTTAGGTTTTCATCTTATAAATACTCATCTTTTTAACACTAGATTTAGGCTTATAATTATAGTAGAATGTTCTGCAGTCCAGGCAGATGTTACATAAGCAAGATGTTACAAGAATCTTTGCAAAATACCTGGGCTAGATAGAGACCATCCCTTTCCCCAGAAACAGCACAGTAGTTGAATTGCAGATATCAATACTGATGGACAGCAGAGGCAAATAATTTCTTTATATATACCTGGAAGCAATATCGTCCAAAATAGTCCTGTTCTGTCTTGGTAGTAGAGATTAATACAGAATTACTCATAAAACTACATGCAAAATATTTGTTCTTGTGGCAAAGCTTTATGGGATTCAGTGTGCCACAATAAAAAAAGGCATTCACTGCTCCCATACGTAAGAAAAATACAGTACCTTTGCAGGCCACATGCTGTTTCAGATACTGCTAGTGTTAAACTTTTTCTTCTCTGATTATGAAGAATGTAATGAATGAAGTTCTGTGTGTAGTTCAAAAGGTATTGTAGTTACATGCGTGTGTATATAGTTCAAAAGGTATTGTCTGGTTATTTTTTCCTTTAGTAGCTTTGTCAGAGAGTAAAAGAAATCCATTTATACGTGTTGTATGAACGGAGGAAAACCATGACTTGTAAAATCCTGCCTTCCTCCAGCTTTAAATGTTATAAATGACTTAATTTAAAAAATGGTGCCCTGGCTTCCAGGAAAAGGCTTCCTGCATCTGCTGTTCACTGCTGATAAGAATCCAGTTCTTTAGCCTTTTGTTTATCTGAGGAAGTTCCTGTTAGGTGTGTGCACATTCCCCTTTGTTTCCAGGCCTGCCCTCAGTGAGTCAGGCAGAGGAGGAGTTAGACATAGCATGCTGTTTATTTAGCCATAGCTAAATCAAGGGTTCTTTTGATGAAAGATGTTTTCATGCAGGTTATAGAGATTAGAAATAAGCTGGCAAAAGGCTTGTTAGAAAACTTTTTATTGATACCATATACAAGTACAGTAGAAGGACTTTGATTTACACTAGAGATTGGGAAATCTATTGTAAATTATTGAATTTGGCAGATTAGGAAGTAAGAAGAAATATTCCAAAGAGAAGCTTTCATTCTGGTAGTGGTAGTTTATTGTTACATGGTGGTATATTTTCTTTTCTCCCCTTGGCCACAGCTTTGTCCCCCTTAATTTTGGATACCTAACTTGGGTACCAAGAGACTAGGCTTCTGGAGTCAATGGAGAAACACTGTCACCATTAGGAGGGATTCAGATGAAAAGCGAACCCTGTCCCTTCCTGGAGGCATCTCTTTCTCTTCTTTGCATGTTGAATCTCAGACCAGTAAGCTTCTAAATAAGGTGCCTAAAATGTAGGTGGAAACAGTGGGGTCTTCCTACACAACTTCTGCTAAAATGTGTCTGTGTAGTGGGGGATTAGTCAGAATAAGCTAGGAATCACAGAGAAGCAATGGTTAGAAGCTGTAGGCAAGAGGTATCTGTGGTTGTTTGACATACTCTAACTGAACAACCTTCTTTATTTGTGGCTGGAGGGGTTGGGTGCTGCTGTCAGGCAAACTTTGGCTGAAAAGGTTTAGGAATTTTTCTCACACCAGTTGTTCAAAAAAGGTTGTTTGGAAAGGTTGACCACCTGGGCACGTTATCATGTATTTGAGAAGCGGGTGAGAAGGCTGAATGTGTGTTTCTGAAAACGGGAGAAATGAGAGTTGCTTTTTAACATAGTTGTTTTTTAACATAGTTGCTAACTTTTTTATTACATTATTTTTTTAATGCTAGTTGGTTACCATTACTAAAACTTTTGATTTTCAGTATACCTTCAGCTTTTTTTTAAAGTACATTTTATTTAAGCCTTAAAATGCCCTTTGTGGGTTGTTGTAGAATTGTTGAATTTGAGACCATAGCAGTTTACTAAGCTTAGTGGACTTGAAATAATTGTGGTCCTATGTTGGATGTCCAGGTTGTTGCACATTTTTTGTGAAAACAAAAATTTTCTTAGACTAGGAAAATATTGTTCTGTACAAATAATTTTTCCCTTGCTCTAGCAGGTATTTTGTTTTTTAGGTCCAACAACTAGTTTTCAGAGGATACTTTTTATCTAGTTTTTATGTTAATTATTTAAATCTGATAATTTGTCTCATGAACCTTATTTCATTCATTTTTTAACTGTTTTTTGTTTATTACAGTAGCACCACTGGTCCTGTGTATGCAATACTTAAAAGTCACACGTTTTCAAAGATTTTGTCTCTTCAGTTAAGCATACATGTGAAACTATATACTTTCTTCCTTGCTCATTTGAAATTACTGTTTCTTACTAACTTAGTAACATTTACTGATTAAAGTAAAATTGTCTTGTTAGGAGGAGTACTTCTGTAGCTTTACAGCTGGCTTGCTGCTGGCCAGAAACAATAGATCTCCTTGAGTGAGGGTTAACTGTTGGAAGAAAACCTACCATCACCACCAAGAAACCTTCCCCCAAATTTTAGGACAGCATGATAAACTTGGACAGTTTAATTTTCTGGGCCTCACTGTCTCACTGTTCTTCCTATCATATGGACTTCATAAATCATATTGAACTAGTGTTCACATACCAGAAACATGTGTGATTGATTCTTTTCTTCATTCTTTGTTGTTTATAGATTGTATCATTTTTATTTGAAGGCCTGATATAAAAAAGATATATCAACCAATTATATAATATCTCACATTGTAACATACTAACCTAAAGGGATAGCAGCTCTTACCAGTAGCTTAGGTAGGTGGGCAAAGGCAGCTCACTGTATCCATGAAGCTGAATGCTGTAATTATACTGATCTGCAGTGTCTGCTTTTCGTTTCAGGCTTTTGAGGACCTTAGCAAACTAATGGAGAAGGTACGGCATGTGTCCCTTATCCAAGCAGACTAATGCTTGTTTTCTCAGCTTTAAGCATGCTTTTCTCTGTTGAGCTGAAAGTTGACTTAGATCTATGTGTCTTTTTTGATAGGCTAAGGAAATGGTGGAGTTGTCCAAGTCAATAGCTAATAAGATTAAAGAAAAACAAGGTGACATCACTGAGGATGAGGTAAATTAATTTTGTTTTTAAAGTCAACAGAAATGTTCCTATGTAAAGCAAAAAGCTATCTGTTTTATATGTGTAATGTTAATAAAGAACACTTCATGGTTGGTTTTTTTTGTGTTTTAATTCTACATAAAGCAAAAGTGACTTAGTTGTTTAGTGCTAGCTTTTCTTTTGACCCTGTCTTAAAATCAAAGATTTTACTGCTTTTGTATAAATTTTTGTATTTTTGACCTCTGCTGATCAAAAATCAATTATATTAAATCTTGCCTTCTCTTTGCTAGTAATTGACTTTATTGGTAGTAAACTGAATTGATTTATTCACCAAAACTATCATATAGGAATTAAATCAAAGACTTTTAAAAACCAGAATCATTCACTAGCTGATGTACTTTTAAATTTGTGTATTTATTTGTTTAGACTATTAGGTTCAAGTCCTACCTACTGAGTATGGGAATAGCTAATCCAGTTACTAGGGAAACACATGGATCTGGTACACATTACCACATGCAGCTGGCGAAGCAACTAGCTGGAATCCTGCAGACACCATTAGAGGTACAGTACCTAATTTTGCACAAGCATTTTCCATGTGTTGCTTAATTTTGATGTAAATGTGTTTTGGCTGTAGTACTGCACCTCTTTTTAAAGTCTCAGATTTAGCAGCACAGCCTCATATTCAATGTTTATGGAAGAAATACGTATCCTCTTTCTGAACAAGAAAGTTTAAATACAAGTACGAACTTTTCTTTGGAATAATGGCATCTCAACTTCTAATTTGTGAAATATCAGTGATATTTAGAAAATCATACTAGCAGTCTTTCTTTTATTTGAACTGCCTTGTATTCATCCCTTGCTGCAGAATGTTACTTTTCTAAAGAAAGAGTGAAACAGCACTGAGTTTGAAAATATTATTCAGTCTTAAAACTGCTTAAAAATTATGGTTTTTGCAAAGATAACACAGAGTTATTACACAGAATACCCCCTCCCGCCCGAAGTAGTATGTCATGTTTTAATTTCTCTGAAGCTATTATAGCATTCGGGATTCTCACCAAAGAGTTAGATTTCATGTTGCAACTTATAAGGCCATGTGTCTACTAAAAAGCATACATATTACAGTATTGTTGTGAAAGCTATATAATACCTACTACGAGCGGAATGGAAGACTAAGTGTGTCTGAAAACTAAAAATGGTAAATTGGTCGTTACATTTAATATATTGAAATTCGTTGATCCTGTGATTCATAGTCTTTGGATATAGTATCAGTGTTTTGCATTTTAAAATTATTGGATAAAGATATAATGTAACAACCTACCTCTCATGCTAGAAGTACATGGTATTGCCTGGGTGGTCTTTTTTTCATTAAGGCCCTTAATTTACCCCGTCTGTTTTACCTGTTTAATCGGTCAAATGCAAGTTGAGATACTGTGTTTACTAGATTAATGCTATTTCTCTTACCAGTGTTGTGCTTAACACAGGAGCGAGGAGGGATCGTGTCACTTACTGAAGTGTACTGTCTGGTAAATCGCGCACGAGGATTAGAGGTGAGAAATTGGTTTTATTAAATATTTTATAAAATGTATTTCAGTGATAAGGTAATTAAAGAAAAGGGTAAAAATGTTCCCTACCAATTGCTCACTCTACCTGTCTAACAGCATGAAATGATCAACCCTTTATTAAAATTAGGGGGTTTTACCTTTTTCCTTTCTCCTTCTTCCATGTAATGCTTATGTATCCTCTATAAGTTGTCATAATATATGCTGCTTTTTATAAAACCATATAAAAGGGAAAATCCATGCTTATTGGGAAAGAAAACTGAAAGGACAGAGAATACTAAAGAATGGTGACTGTGGGTTTTTTTTACAAAATACACGGTTTCTTTCTGTAACTAGGGCAAGAAAGGTTGTTATAGAACACATAGTAAGAACAGAAAGGAGAACAGGAGCCAAGAAAATAAACTGCACAATAGAAAGGAATAAAATTAACAATATAGTGTAGCCTGGTGTATTTTATAGCTGTAGTTATTAAAACTGCTTGTTTTGGTGTTATGCTCTATACTTGAAATGCAAGCTGTGAATAAATATGGTTTACTATTTTAATAGTTGCTGTCGCCAGAGGATTTAGTAAATGCTTGTAAGATGCTGGAGTTGCTGAAATTACCACTAAGGTAAGAGCTTTACAGATGTATTTATAAAACATGGCACTCACAAGTCAGACCACAGTGCTTGGGTGACTCAATATTTTGCCTGCAGTAGATTTTTTTTTTTTAAAGCCATCCTTTGCTTAAGGGATGCTGCTGTATGCACCAATATCCACTCTACATTAAAATATTAATTTTTAACCATGGTTCACTTTACTAGGAAGACATTATTCTTTTCACTTCCAATACAGTTTTTTCAGACTGGGAACAGTGTTTAACTAAGTCCAGACACATGCCTTGGTCTTTTCAGTCTCTAAAGTTTTGGAAGATGTTTTCAATGTTAAGTTCATTTTACAGAGGTTGTGGTTTTTTTTTCCTTTTATAATGGGGTTATAGGTGTGGATGCATTAGAAATGTGACCGTAGGTGATGTGCACAGGGGTTTTAGTTACTTTGACTCTCTCTTTTGATTTTAGGCTTCGGATATTTGACAGTGGTGTGATGGTGATTGAACTCCAGTCTCATAACGAAGAGGAAATGGTAGCTTCTGCTTTAGAGACAGTAAGTGTACTTCATTTCCTTCAGTGTTCTGACCGTGCTGGGGAAACTTAAACACATTAGGTATGAAAACTTGAGGTACAGGATTTCCTTTTGAGGTTTTGAAATACAAAATATTCCACTTCCAAATCTTCTAACAGTAATACTTAAATAGCACTATTAATCTTCAAAGTGCTGTGCAGGCAATAATCTTAGTCATTGCTTTCTCCTTAAGGAATAAAACACTTTTCCATCTCTTTTCAAACTTCATTAACCTTCAGCCTTCCTCCAGATCTTTTGTCCTGTGTAATGAAATTCATGACATATATTAAGCATTTAATGTAACAGAAGTGGACTTCAGACACTGTACACGATATGCTTGAAGGCAGTCAAAGTAGCTCTTAAATGTTGATATAGGCAGTTGTTTGGTTTGGGTTTATTTCATAAAATAGCACATTGTACATGTAACATTGAGTTTGCTGCTGTGAAGAGCGCACATTTGGGGAGTACTGCATGTAGAATTAGGTAGCTTCATCAGGAAAAACATAGTATAAATTGTTTGGTGTGGTAAACCTTCGTGGTCTTGCTACCTCTGGACTCTTTAAAGTCCTGCTGTCCCATTATTTGATGCATTTTCCTGTGTCTTTTTCAGTGGCATGTTATTTTTTGTTTTTCATAAAGTTGAGTAAAGGCTGATTCAGTGTATCCAAAATTAAACATCGAAGGTAAGAAGGAATTTGACTTGGGCAGTCAAGAAAAAGTAGACCTATCATACTCACCTTCTCACTTGATACAAAGTAGACTCGTCAGTGTGTTTTGCATGATTGTTACCATATAGCTTTCTCTCATCAAAAAGATTTTTAGATAAGAGAAATTTATATAGCCATCTAAAAGATTCCATCCTAAATTATCAAAACTAAAACGCTTAAATCTTTCAATATATGTTAATCCATTCAGTTTATTTTCTCCTATTTACAGAAGAATACCTAGTCCATTTTAGTATTTTTCTGATTATTTTTGGTTTCTAATTAATTTGTTGCCTTCAGTAAGAGTGCTTATCTCTTTGAAAGGAAAGGAAAAACTTTTTCTTGATGACAAATGAGGTCAACTGCAAAGAGCAACAGATGGTGGATTTATTACTGAAGTGCCTTTTTAATTTTATTTTCATAATATGAGACTTTGGCTCCATAGAAAAATGTAAGGGAGAGGCTTTGAATGAGGAAGGCTAGCCCGTAAGGGAAAGGGAAGATGAGATCAGTCTTGTGGCCTGTACTTAATGTACAGTGACATGAAACTTCTGAGAAGAAGCGAAAGGAAGTCAAAGGGTTTCAGACAGGAGAGAGATGCAGTTTTGAGTGGCTGGTGAAGACAGGAAGTGACATGGAAGTCAAAGGAACCCAAAGTCACCCTTGATGAGAGTAGTGGTTTGAGAAAGAAAGACAATCACACATATGCGTATTAGACTGTATAGCTGACTTCCATTACACAGATTGGATCACTTAGCTTCATAAAATCTCAAGTTAGGACTGATTTAATCGGAGTTTCTGTAAAAAGAATACTGCTGAGAATGACGCAGAATAGACTCCTCCCTGCCTGGTTATGTGGGAAGCAGGAAATGGCAACTACCTCTAGATTTACAAGTTTGCTTGAAGCTGAAGCAATGGAGAAATGGCAGAATTAGTAATCTGTAGGGTAGTAAAACATGTTTATCTGTGAAATTCAATGCAGTAATAAATCCAGACTTCATATCTAATATTTTAAGCATCCACTTGTCCAACCTGGGTGAGAAGGTTTCGTTTTGGCATGTATTAACTAGCATGGTTGAGACAATGGAGCCAAAGTTTTGAGTCCCAAGACTGAACCTATTTTTTGTGTCAACTAAATGTGATGGTGACTTTTACTAATCCCTGTCGTATGCTGTAATATAGGGTGGAGTACTAAGGTTTGGGGATTTTTCTATAGGCAGTGGGATATTTTAAATACTATTAAACTCAAATTCTCCACTTCCATCTGAGATGACTTAGATTTCTAAATTGATGCCCTGAACTGGTCTTTTATTCCCTCATTTAGGCTTCACTGTTTGCAGAATCACTTCTTATAGTTGGGCTGTGTAAATACTGATTGTGACAGTATATGCTGTCTGAGCTATTCTAATTTTTCTGCTCATTTTGTCCCAAGGCTTTAAAAAAATCCAAAGGAGAGGGTACCATGTGATTTTTTTAAATAGATTTAACTCTTTTCTACATTCCTTTTTTATACTTAGCAGTTTTCCTAGGACACAAAAGAGGTATTTTTAAGGGAAATACTCATAATTACTTGTACTTTTTTAAAATGCAAACTGGTTGTCTTCACAAGGGGTTTGCTACCAATTTTTCACTTCACAAAGCTAGACCTGATTCAGTAGCTGAGATAACTTTATTGTTCTTTTAATGCCCTAGTTTGTTTATTTGTGTGTTTGGTTTTTGACAGGTATCTGAAAAGGGTTCTCTCACAGCTGATGAGTTTGCTAAGCTGGTGGGGATGTCTGTTCTCTTAGCCAAAGAAAGGTAAGTAATAACTGCTGTGTTTAATACCTTCATTATCATGTTGTCCTCAAGTAATACAGCACGTCTTCTTTTGCTTTCTCTAGGCTGCTTCTTGCTGAAAAGATGGGCCATCTTTGCAGAGATGATTCAGTGGAAGGCTTGAGATTCTACCCAAATTTATTTCTAACACAAAGCTAATGTAGTTTGTGTACAATTTGTTATGTAACACTTGAACAAAACAGTAGAGGATGGAACCCTTCCAAACAACTGACTTTAAAGTTTTTATTTTGTCGGCTGAAACAGTGATGAACATTTCAATGCTTTACAGTTCTCAGGTATTTGAAATGCTGAATCTTCTTAGGTGGAACTGAAAGGAAATAGGAGTAGCTAAGTCAGAAGCCTGTTAATTGTCCCAAGCTGGCTAGCTCATGTTTCAAGTTTTATTTGATGTGCTCCGTAGTTTCTCATTTCAAGAGAAGTCAGATGAAGAGTCTACACAAGTGAAAGTGGAGAGAGTATCCCTGTAGTCTGCCTTGAGGGTCAGCACCCAGAAGACAGGTTACTGCATATTCCAATTTCAGTTTGTTTATGTCTAGAGCAACAAAGCAGACAGATGTATCCGTAGTGATATGAAAAGTGACTTTGGTGTGTACTGAGGTATAAGGAACAAACCAGTGTAGAATAACCCCTTCTCCCTGAAGTGATTAACAGTTTTCTAAGAGAGGATCTTGAGGTTCTTATGCTTTGACACAGAAGGAACCTGCTGCAGGAGAGAGTAACATGTTATGTGAATCTAGAAAACATGGTGTTTATTTTGTCTTATGCTAGTATCTCAGATAGAAGCATTGTTAGCACAGACTTCCTCCCTTCTTTTTCTTTGCCATCTTCCTTCCTGCCTTGTTATGTTGCACTTTGGGTGCCCTTTCTCTGTCCTCTCTTTACATAGCAGAGTGTAGTAGCCTCCTGTCACTCTACCAGACTCTGTGCTTTAATGTGCTTGGTTTTTATCTTGTACTTCTAATGAAAGATCATTTCTTTGTTTCATCAGCCTATTATCTGTTTTGGAGAGTTCGTTCGCTTATGTCTTGTATGTGAAAATTAATATGCTTTCAATATTGAAGGGAGGAAGAAGACTATCACCCTGTGTTTAATAGTCATGAGGTATCATATTGTTTGTTATTCCTCACCCTGTGTTCACACTGAATGCAATTTGATAGTCTCTGTTTTCATAACTCCAGTGGAGTTGTTACATTACTTGAAGATCTGTTGTCATGGTAATAATGGTAAGTGGATGTTTACAATCCACATCACTTAAATTTTTTGGCATTTTGAAGTGACCAGTTTTAATAAATAACAAAATTCATTCAAGGTATGGGCAAGGACAACATACAGGTAGCTACATTGTGGTTGTAATGGCCAGATCAACATTACAAAAAATGAGAGAAAGGATTTTAAGAGCCTGAAAATATTTTCAGAACTATTTCAGTGTTACCATAGTTAAGGTAAGGGTTAAGAGCCTGCCAGTAAGGAGTTCAGTGCAGAGATCTCTACAGTGATGATGCTTTTAGTTCATAGGATGCTCATTTAGATCCAGAGAATTGTGTCCTCTTATTCTTGTCATGAGCAAACTTTTATGCAGTGCTTTCTTTAGGGCAGTTTTCCTCAGTTTCATGAAGGTGCTAAAACTATTTGACACTGCTGAAGGAACCAGTTCCCCCCTATTCTTACTGTGTTAATCATCTAGTATCATCTCTTCAGGAGTCTTATGGCTTGCTGCTTTTCTTCATCCTCCCCACAACCCACAGAAGAGATCTATGTGAGGTATGCCAAGCATCATGCATTTAAGGGGGGACTGAAAAGTGAGAAATTCAGAAGCAAAAAGCTGGTTTCTGAGAACTGTTTATTTTGCCTGATACCCAAACTTGTCAAGGGAGACCAGTGGCTGATGGGCTTGAACTTCTCCCCACAAGGGGGCATGTCTTCTGCAGAAAGAACAAAACCAGAAAGGAAATGCCAAGTGTAAACTTGCAGCCACCATTGCTCCAACCCTGAGCATTTCGTTAGCTTAATTAAGCAATAACTATACAGCCTATTTAGAATGATGATACCTTCTCAAGCTTTTTTTCCCCAAGATTTTTCATTGACTTTTTTTCTTTTTCTACAAGGAAGAAACCTATAGGGTAAATTGTATAGCTGGTTTAGAATTGAAACAAACACATGAGAAAATGACTACTAGAAAGTAATAAAAATTAAGATTTTCTTAAATAGACTGTTCTGTTGGATTTTTCTTCCTAAATGTTTGGGGCAGTTTTAAACTCTTTACACATCAAAATCCTGCGGTTCTGTGGGGCAGGTTTTTAAAGCACATATTTTTGCTGTCTCATTTTGTACCTGAAAGGTTCTGATTTAAAATTAAAGGTAGAATTAAATGTAATTAGAATGTCCTGGTTCTGTTGATGAGTAGCCTGTGACCCATCCTGTCCAGAATCGCAAAACTATAGATGTCTACGCAAGCACCAGTTTCATGAGGAAACCAGTCTGAGTCAGTGTATATTCTGTGCTAGCATTGGAAGGGCGTTTGACACATTCAGATGTGTTTTCCCAGCTGAAAGACAACAGAAATCATATCTGATACCATACTGAGGGCCAACGGTTGGGTGAACAAATGGAGTGACATGTTTATGGGTATGTGGTATCATGGTAGTACATCACACTGTGCTAAACTGTCATTGCCCAGTCCAGTTTCCATTGGTACTACCAGCAAAAAATCTATTGACTGTATTGAAGCATGATTGTAGAAGAGAGGAAAATATGGGAGTTGCGATTCTCACAGATCATTCTAGTTTCATACAGAAGGTGCCTATATGAACCTTTCATGTTTTGATTATTCCTAGAATATTTGTATCATGATACATGAACATTATCTCATTTTGCTAGGACTGCCCAGTATTATAGTCCTTTGAACAGGTTTGTAACAGAAGTCTGTTCAAAAAGTGTTTGGTTTTTTAATGGAGCAGTCTTAAATGATGATTATGGTTTTTATTTGAAAACATGGGCCTTTTTATACCTCTGACAGGAAAAGAATGTGCTCAGGGATCAGTGCATTTCCTTTTCTCCTTTGCCTTTGTTTTCAGGAAAATTATATTCAGCCTATGGAAATATGGATCTAATCTGAACCATATTTCTGAAGTGCAAACACTTTTTTTCTCTGAAAGATATGTATGTATGTGTATTTGGAAGTCTTCAGAAGTCTATCTTCAATAATCACTACTGGTTCCGTATTGATTAGCTAAACTCTTTGATGCTCAGCGGTTCTAACAGGACTTTTACAGTTTGTCCCAAGGCCCTGACTGTGCTTCTTGTAAGATTAGTGGAAGTATTGTCACTGGATTCGTGAGGACAGTAGTGGGAGAGTGAGCCTGTGCCCACAGTAGAAGTTCCTGCTTCCTTAAGCCTGGGAGACTCTTGTTTGCAACCAGACAGTTCTTTCAAAATACTGAAAAGGCCAGAATGGCTGATTCAAAACTATTTGTGGATTTTATATTAAAACATTGTTTTCTTTGGGAGGAACCCTCTCTCCAATGTTGTTTTTTTCTGAGCTAGATTCACAAATCTGACCGTTATGTTGCTTCTCCTATTCTAGCAGTTCCCATTTCATCCTAATTCTCAGTGCTTCAGGCATTCACATGAAATGCAAGACACTCCTGTTCCAGGTCGTCTTCGGCTGGGAAGACTTTAAATATCATTTTGTTCTCCTAAGAATGAGCTGCAAGTACTCATGCTAGAAGGATATTCTGTGCATGTCTGTTGGCAACATTCATCTTTATTTTAAGGAAATATTTAAATGCTTTTTGGAGCAGAGGCCCAAGTGTCATACCTCCCAGGTAGTTGTCCTGGCCAGCAGGCTTGAGAGTAGTTTCTCTTTGTGGTTTAGAATTAAAGTATTATTCAAATATTAAAAAAACACCAAAGCACAAAAACTTCAGGAGTGAGCGAGGAAACCTCCGTTTCAGAAAACCCCATAGCCTGCTTGTTAGCACACACTCATGAGAAGTAGACATGACAGAAACCACTTTGCTTCATATCCCTCCTCCAAACCAAAGACTGGGTAGGATCTTGGGTCTCCTACTTTCCCACTGGATTGTGAATGCCATGACTTCAAATTCCCACTGATGAAAGAGCACATTAAACCCTGCTCTGCTATACTCACAGAAATGATGGACAGCAAGTCCAAGGTAAAAGGTGCTGGTACAGCTGGAATAGTCACAGCACTTTTGTGACTTTAGTCCTCTGACCATAAGGCTCCGACTATTTAGACTTTTTGCATTGTTTTGTTCATTTCAGAGTATTTTATATACTTTGAGGGTTTCACTTATGATGATGAATTATAAAAAATTATCTCAGGGAGTAAGTAGAAGAGGGGGCTGATATAATCTAAACGCTGTTTCACTGTATTTTTGAAGTCAACTGTCAAACAAATCAGCGCTCCCATGTCCCTTGCTTCATACATGCAGAACACTCCCAGAAACTCAAAGACAGGACTTGTTATTTTCTTCTAACCAAGAAGTTTTCAAGAGGATACAAGCTGTGTGAAGTACTCTCTTTTTGCAAGGAACAATAAAGGCAGCACAGTTCCATGGGATAAATTTGTGGCTGTTGCTGGTACGGCATTTGTACTTGTGGCTATTGAATGATTCACTTCGTGGAGGTAAAATTATTTTCAAATGTTGCCTAAATATAACAGTATTATTTGACACGGTATGTAAGAAACGTCTGTTCTTTCAGGCAGACTCAGCAGTTGTGTGTGTGTGTGGCATAATTCCCCTGAGTTTCACTTCACATTGGATGGAGAATTTGAGGTGTGTCCTTAAATTGAGAAGATACTCTGGTTTGATCCACCCATTAACAGTGAATGGAAAAACTCTCACAGACTTCAAACCCAACCTTTGTTATAATTATCAAACATTTATTAGTTAACAGCTCTGAAAATGGGTGTATTGGGTATGGCTGAGCTCGGGCAACCAGAAGGAAGAGCTTAAAAGACATTCTGGAATGAGATCAAAAATGTTTTGGTCTCTTCAGTAGAAATACTGAACTAGGCACAACTGTTGCAAAGCAACAATTTCTGATCTTTCTGCATTCCTATTGTTTTTTCACAGTGTTTTGGGAAAGCCCGAGATAAGGATAATTTTTTTTTCCACTGGGACTCTAATCTATTTATAGGTTACAAGGCCAGAAGAGACTATTATGACCATCTCGCTTGACCTCTTGGGTAACAGGACTGTTAGGACTTCCCTTAGTTAATTTGTGTTTGAAGCAGAGCCCTTTTAGGAACAAGAGATCTCAACTTCTGGGAAATCCCACTGCAGCTCTTGGAAAATTATTCCAGTGACTGTTACCTGTTGTAAAAATGTTTTCATTGTACATAATCAGAGTTTGTTTAGCTTTGGCTTCTAGCCACTGGACCTTATAGTTAATAAATCCCCTATTAAGGGTGAGCTCCCTTCATGCCAGGTGTCCTGGAGCATAACTGTCTCTTAAACAGATAAATCATTTGGAGTCCTCCTGCCTACCACAATGTCTTATTTTTGCTCTTGCCAAGGTTTTCCATAGTTAATTAATAACCACCTTTAATTGCAAACACCAGCACTGGACCAAGAAAAGTTATTGCAAAAGTACTAATTGCAGAGGTAATTTGTTTTCCCAGTTTTTATACTCCCAGCCATCACATACAGGCTGCGTGCCCATGCTGTCAACCATGTGCTTGAACCTACATTCGTGCTCAGTTCCTTCCCCATCCACATACCTCAGACGCAAACATGACTTAGATATCAGACTACAGCTGGACTCTGGGTCCCGTGGGTATCTTAAGAAAGAGGGAAAGAGGGGTTTGAGGGTGGTCTCCTGTAAAACTGCACTCTGCTAAGTGCACCGCAGCCTGGTTTCCAAGTGGGTGTCCCAGGCTAGACTTTTCCTAAGCACAGTATAAAAACTATGAGTCTGAACCACAGTGGAGTTGTTAACCAACAGTGGAGATGGAAAGGCTCAGGGGTTCAGCTGATTAAGCCTGCCCTGCAGCTTCCCCAGCAGCTTACAGATACTTTCCTGCAGATTTGCTTCCTCAGGCGTTATCCTTTGTGCTGTGGTTGTGTGATTATTTCTCAGTGACAGATTAATTTCACTTGATCATCTCTTTATTTTGATAAGATATCAATGGTAACTATTTTCTCCCCAATTTTCTGTAATTTTTGTGTTTCCTCGTAGCAGCTTGATCGAGGTCATATTTCTTCTGCTTGGTCAAAATACTTTCAGGTGGGATAGTGGCAAAAGACTTGTAAAAGTGACATATTTCTCTGCTCAAAACCTGTGGGCAGCAGCACAAACTAACGGATGTGACAGTGGAAGCTGAAGATTAGCTAACGATTTAGCAAGATCCCCACATCTTGGTAAAGTAATGGGTACCCAGGAGGGAGCTGCACATCCTATAAAGCAGGTCCTGCATTCTTTGTTCCCAGATAGGTCATTTTATGGGAGGTCTATGAAAATATGTATTGTTTGCTAAAGCCCATCTTACTCAGAGATTGCTCAGCGGTGGTAGCCTGCCTTCAGCACTTAACCATTCTCCCAATTTGTGTGTTATGCGAAAACGAGTAGTGATGATGTTACATCCTCTTTTAGGTGTCTGATAAAAAGTTTTAAACTGCTAAAGCCTAATCCATGCTTCAGTCTTTAGGTAGCTACATCTGTCATGAAGACGACACATTAAAATGACGTTTTGAGACCAATTAGTCAACATTTAATCCATTTAATGGACACTGTGCTAATTTTGCAGAAGTGTCCTTGGTGGAAATACCAGGGGTTACCAAACCATATGTTCTATGGAAATTTAAAGTATTACAACATTATAACATTACCACCTTTACTCCCCAAACTTGTAACTTTACCTAAAATACATTTTTCCCTACCAACCATTGTCAAGTGGCATTGGTGACAGTATTCTCCCTTTTTATCAGCTTTTCCATCCCTGTGTCTGGAATCAGGGTAAGCTGGTACGTCTGTATCAACTGGGGCTGCTCTCCCTTTACCAAACCAATAAAAGTTCACACGTCAATATTCATCCAGTGGTCTGAAACCTCCACAGCATCTCCAGAGTAACTGATTGGAAAAGTAATATTACAAATTGCTGGATGGAAGTTTATCTAGAGCTGCTGATTTTAAGTTGTTTAATGGGAGCTGCTCTTATTTTGCATTCTCAGGCTTGCATTGGAACAGAAAGTATTTTGTTGCCATCCTGGAATATGGCTAATCATCTGCCCCCCTCCCCCAAAACAGAACAGAAATATTTATTGAACATCTGTGCTTCTTTTGCATTCCAATTGACATGTGAGCTTTTTCACATAGCAGTAGATCAGTAGGATAGCTACCATTCTTTTGTTTCAAATATATATTAAAATCAGAAAAAACTTTATCACTTGACATCACTGGCTGCAGATCTGATCTTCTTTTAAGTTCTTCACCAGTTTTATGCATCTATTTTCTACCAATTCCTGACACTTTAACATTTTTTCTACTTATTTTTATTAATTTAAATGCCTTCTATAGTTAAATTATTAGTATTCTTGTCAGTTCTCCAGTCAAGACTGTAGTTTTTTCAGCCAATGCAACCTTTTTTTTTTTTTCTTTTTTTTGGTAGCTTGAGACATTTTCTTCAAAGATGCAGAGGTATCATTTCCAAAAGGACACATTTCAGTTTTTCCCTGTTTCCAGCTTTCTGAAGTTTCCCCCTAAACCGCTAAATATTTACATTGCTGTTTTGGCCCTTACCTTGTTCATCCATAACAGATAGCTAGCTTGTATCCCAGCCAGCACTACTTTGGGGGTTCCACAATTAATTCAGCGCAGATGAGGGCAAATAGAGATTTCTCTTGCTTCCATGCTTCTCTTTCTGAGTCAGGATATTATTACTGCTCTTGCTAGGAAGCTTGAGGTCATTTTAGTATCAGCAAGAGAAGACTTTTAGCATATTTTGCACAGACAGAAATCACACACAATGTGGCATCTCTCCCCGCTACGCAGAGCAGAGGGAATTCAGTAGCCAGACATTCTGCTTGCACACCTGGTGGTCTGTAGACAATATGTGCTACTACACGATCTTGGTTTTCTGCCAACAGGAAAAAAGGACATTTTCTTCCCAACCCAACTGTGCTGTCAGGAGAGAGACCCACAAACCAACACACCACCTTATGCCCATTGAAAACCACCGACACAGCCAATCTGTGGTGGTGCCCTTCATATAAATACCCTTAATTTGGTTCCGGTAAAATCAGGCAGATTGGTTTCAGCTCGTGGCTGGAGTCACCATAGCTGCTCTGGCCTGGCTGAGCAGGGGACAGCTGCCTGCAGCCTTTGACACCACCCATTGCTATGTGTGCAAGTGTTTTTGGCACAGCTGCCAGCAGCTGGAAAATAGGCAATCCTGTTTTTACAGGAGAGGATGATTTTCGCTGCCTGACCTTGTCATGGCTGCCTTTAACGTTTCAGCCACGCAGGCCACCTCAGCACAGCGGCTGCCTGGGGTCTGTGCTCGAGTGGGATCTGTCTGCACGCTCCCTGCTTGTTTATCACGCTGCCGGCTGGTGCTACAGATCAGCAATTAAAGGTCACTCTCTCGTTGCATCCTTCAGTGTCTAAATTAATTTTGTTCTCAACCGTATGGTTGTGGGCTAAATGAGTATTCGTCTGTTCCCGCTTTCTCCTGTCCCTTCTGTTATTAGTTTCTCACTCTCCAGGGAGACCAACTTCAATGGCAAGGAACAGAGCATTTCATCCGCTGCTAGCCAGATGCCTCAGAGACCAGCTCCACTGAAGTATTTTAATGAAAAATATGTTCCTGATGAAATTTGGACAGCACGTTAACAAAGACAGATCTTAGTCCTTAGCATCACAGCAGGTGTGTTATGTGCAAACATAATCCAGTGTGCTTCAAAGGCTTTAATAATGGAGCCTGTGTGTTTATCCCATGCCCATCCTCCTGTTATCTGGGGTCCTTACAATTTCTGTCATGTAATCCTAGGGGCCGACTTGTGTTTTCTAATCACTTTTTTGGACTGTGATCCGTTTTGGAAATGTTGACACAAAGGCAAGATTGGTCTAAAAGAAGGCACAGAAGGGGGAGCACAGTGACCTGAGCTGAGTCTTGGTTTTGTTTCTGGCTTTACAGTTCAAGCACAATCTCAGCGAATCAGTTTACTCTGGCAGAAAAATGAAGACAAAGCCTTTTTCATCAGGAGTGGGAAACAAAAAGACCAAAGATCACTCATAACTCATAAAATACTCCAGGGCCATTGGATCAAAGGCACTATAATGAGTGCAAAATACTGTGATACGAGTAAAACATCTTGCCACATGTTCCAGACTCTTTCCTGCTGTGTGGATTTTTTTACTTTCTCCTCTCCGTTGTGATGGAGGAATGACATTTTTTTCTGAGTGATTAAATTTTTAAGAAGTTGTGTTCACAGAAACAGGAAAAAAATCCTGGCAAAAAGCCTCACCCATACAAGATTTTTCAGATGTTAAATGCAGGCATCAAGAGAGACAAGAGTTTCAGTTCTGGGACTTAGCAGACAGTTCAGAGCAGGCAGCCATTCGCTGCACACACATTCAGCTCTCCTCTGAGCTTCCCCATCATCTGTATCTCCTTACACTATTATTCTCTTTCTTACCACACGTGATTTATTACCTGTTTCATTCAAACCAAATCCAGTACCATGGCACATCTACTTGTGTCAGCTGGTACCTTACGTGATCAATATGAAAGGAGCTTCTGGCATGACTGCGTACCTATGCATGGCAGCCCCTCACAGTGGCACTGCTTGGAGCCAAATTCTTGCTGCCAGGCGAGTGGCACAGACCAGGACTGGCCATGGGTCAAAGCATTCAAAGGAATCATAGAATGGTTTGAGTTGGAAGGGATCTTTAAAGACCATCGAGTTCCAACCCCCCTGCCATGGGCAGGGACACCCTCCACTAGACCAGGTTGCTCAAAGCCTCATCGAGCCTGGCCTTGAACACCTCCAGGGATGGGGCATCCACAGCTTCTCTGGGCAACCTGTTCCCGTGCCTCACCACCCTCATTGTAAAAAATTTCTTCCTTACACCCAATCTAAATCTACCCTCTTACAGTTTAAAACTGTTTCCCCGTGTCCTGTCCTTCCTATAAGCCTCCTTTAGATATTGAAAGGAGTCACCACAAGACATGGGACAGACTGTGTAGCCACATCTTCCACATTAAGTGTCTGACAGTGAAATGTAGTGATCTTCACTTACTAGACTGGACACACATGCGTATCCCTTCTGATATGAAACATCAAACATTGAACAAAATCTTACAGACACAAAAAGGACAGCCAAGTTAAAAGACTGTATACATCTGTATTAAAATAAGAGAGCATATTAGGTATTTGGATTGTTCAAATTCAAATGTTTAAAAACAGCCTGGAAAACCTTAATGATACATGAATACTTCACTTTTTGCTGTCCAGAATACAGTCTGAGTTCCTCAGCAAGTGTTTATCTTGCCTTCCTGAAGGTTTTTGACAGTACTCCAGATGGCAGCGTGCCTGTGAAGCGTTAACCACCGCAGACCCCAGCCAGCATATGGAAGAGGGTTTTAGTGCAGGTTGATCAGAGCCGAGTGAAAGCAGGAAGGCAGGAGGTGACGGGGGGATAGGGTGGGTGGCAATCCTAATCAGCTTCCTGGGCTCAGCATTTTCATGGGGCAGGGATACTCATGTGGAAGTTGTATTTTCTTGGTCATAGAGATGATACAAGTTAACTAGGAGCAACAGTTTTGTTAGGTAGTTTTGGACACGAGAAGTGGACAATTACTTCCTCTCAGGCCTTTATGTCATGTCCGTGCTTACTGTAGATGAATTGGGGAAAGTGGGAAGACTTATTACATGTAGTATCAGCCGATTTAAATGCCCCTTTGAAATCCTTTTGTAGCTTTGTGAGCGTGTGGGTATCCATCCGTCTGTACTCAAATCACAGACTCCGCATCAGGTAAATAAATTTAACTGTGGTTTGAGATAAATGGATGAGTCTGTTGCATAAAAACAGATGAAAACTTTTATTTTAAAGTTTCTCTGTGAGAGGATAGTTTGATCCTGTCACAGTAGGCCCTGAATATTATCCATAAACACTCGGCATGCCAAATACCATGCATACACAAACGTGGGCTGCAGATGGGCACGTTAAGGAGCCAGGGCTGCTCTTCCTGGCTGATGAGGTAGTTTGATGCCCTGTCTTCACCACTGCAAGTTCACTTTGGAAAGCAGCCACCGGTCTGCCCGCTGCTTTGTTCACAAGACAGCAACCAACACCAACAGCCGGCTCCGACATGCCATCTCGCACGTGGATGGATGCTGTTACCAACACCCAGCAGGAGGCTGATTTTGTGGTGAGGACTCTCTTCTGACCAGAAAAGATGCTTGTGGAGAGGTGCAAGAAGTGGATGGAGAGAGCCTCACGTCTGTGGAGACATGGCGGCTTGGGCACATCCAAAAATGTCTCTCCAGCTTCCTCGTGACAGAAGGGACAACTATGACCGCCCATCCCGGGGCGCAGTGCAAACCGCACTGCACCGTGAAGAGAACTGTTGAAGGCCGTGATCGCCACT
>NW_010101832.1:0-7185 GCF_000699245.1 Pterocles gutturalis
CCACCGGCTCCGCTCCTATTGAGTCGCCGCCACGTTTGAAGCCCCGCCTCCGGCCCCGCCCCTCCTGCCGTAATGCCGCGAGTAGCGGCGCGCAGCAACTCAGCGGTTCGGGCGGGCACGGCAGACTGGGGTGGGCTCAATGACTGCGGTACGGACAGGGATGAAACAAAGCCAGAGAAAATAATTTCCCCGGCTAGCCAGGAACATCTGATTTACTTTCCTCTGCACCAATTCAGAGCAACCATCATCAATGCCAGTCATTGTAACAATTACCTTAGCCAAAATTAACATATTTTCAATATTAAATAGTCAGAAGCTGAATCAGACCATATAAGACACCAAGAGCAAGCTCCCTCTTGCTCTCCAGATTCACTCCACCATCACAAGTCCATTTGCTAACAGTGATCTAGCAAAATGTGACTCAAAAAGCCAGGTTTTGGGAGATGACTCACCATATCAGAATCCATACAGAAAGTGGAAAATAGGGAAATAAATATCTAACATAAGGATGCAATTTCACTGAAGCTTTTAGCAACTGCTAATATCATAAACCATAATGAAAGGGTCCTGCTGTCGAGTCACCAGAACATCCTGACAGAGCTCCATCTGTTGCACATACATCCACTTTGTACATTAACATTTATTTGGGTGAAGTTAATTTCCACCCTATATTTAGAAAAGATTGCATTACTGTCAAGGAAAGAAGTAAACTGTAATGGCACTAAAGACATTAGTACATTTCAGAGATTGTAAAAACAGCATTAGTCTTCAGAGACAACGACGTGACTCAGAGCCAGATTTCTTACTCAGTTCTGGTGCTTCTTTTTCCATCTATTTGTATGGCAGACTTCTTGCTCTTATGGAGAAATAGATTTTTTTTTTCTCCATTTTAGTGGACAGGACTAAATGTGTTTGTAGAGAGAACACAAGAACACGTGAATCTGCCTTTGCTCAGGCAAATAACCAGCTGTGCAGTCCTTTTGCCTGCATATACAGACCAGATGATGTAGTATGAGCATAAAGAGCCCTGACTGTTTAAGGTTTCTAAATACTGTATTAAGTGTTATCCCTATAAAGTACCAGCTCTGCTTTAGCTCTATTGGCTTTGAAATTCTTTCACATGAAGCTGCTGGGCTCGCAAAGCCAGGAAACCCTGGCTGGGACCAGGAGTGCGTCTCAGGTTAAAAACAGGTCCCTGCTGCTGCCTCTGCAAGGAGGGTGAGGGATTTCTGCAGAAGAGAAGCAGGAGGAGGCACGGCTCACCAAGCCATGCTCCAGGGAGAGGAGGGGGCAATGGCTGGAGGTGGGTTTTTAACTTCTGATTCTACCAGTGCAGGTTGACGTCCCTTCGGCACAGCCCCAGCTGGCACCTGCAGAGCTTTGACATGGAGAGCTGCTTTAAAACCAGGAGAATCAGGCAGCCTCTGAGTGCTCCTTAAACGTGGAGTCAAACTCCCTCTGCAGAGAGCTCGGCTGCCAAGTGCACACACAAGTATTTTTGGATGCCCCCTTGTCTCTCACATTACAAGGCTTTTGTCTGAGACCTTAGCAGAGGAAATATGAAAACGACCTAAGAGTCCTTACGTAGCGCAGGATAGTATTTCCCATAAAACAATGCACTGAGCCAGAAGGGAGGAGCAGGGATGTGTCTGGATAACAGAACTCTTTCTGACCTCAGGGGAGCTCAGGTTTCTCCCCAAAACTGCAGCTTAGAAAGCACATGTGTAAAAAGACCTCATACATGAATACATTCTAACTTTAGTTGTGTGTCTGTTGCTCTTCCCTTGTTTTTTACAAAACAAAAAATAATCACACCTAGATCCTAAAAGAGCAAGAACAGAAGTAAAAAACCAGGGCATGCCAGCACCCTCCCTGTGCTGTTCAAAGATTCAGCCCAAGACCACTGTCTTTGAAACTCCTGCTGATAAAAGATCTCACTCAGCTGCAGAAGTGGTGTCTGCTGAAGCATCATCTAATTATTAGTCTGTAGTGTGCGTGCAGATGGATCTTACAGGCTGAGGATCTGGTGTACCAAAGGAGATACAGACTCTGTTGTCGGTAGCGAGCAGAAGCAGGGGGGCTTCTGAAGTGAGGGAGAGGACGGGTGAAGTCTGCTGCATTGGCTGCGTCTTTGGCTGGAGTTGGTCACTGCCTGGTACCCAGCTGGCAGCAAAATCACAGAGCACTTGCTGATAGCAAAATTCTCAAGCATTTGTCCAGAAGCCATCCTGAATCAGAACCTCTGAGCATTAGGAAAACACAGCCCATCACCAGGGAAAGGGGTGAGTAAGGTGCACGGTTGGCCACATGCGGGATAAAGGCTGCACCGTCGGATGTACAATTTCCTCTTTGAGTGACACCCTGTGCACAGCAGCAACAGAAAGCTACGCCAGGTTACTGCACATCCATCGTGCAGCGTCACAGCCCTCGCAGCCCACGGCTCCGCTCAGCATCCGCTCTGTGCTCTGCGATTCCATCTGTCCAGCAGCCAGCTCCGGCCATGCTCCGGTGCCTGTGTGCCAGGCTGCCCTGCACAGGCTGAACAAACCCAGCGTGTGAAACACCCAGATGTCAACTATAGCAACTTTCATCCTCTGGCTGCAAGCAAACTCCTGCTCTGAACGTTCCCCAAGCAGTCAGACCTGTGCCAGGGTCCTCCTGCAATGGGCAAAAGGCTTTTTGGGCTTCTACCGGTTTGGGAGCTCAGTCCTGCAAGGTCCTGAGCTGCTCTGATGCTGGTGCACAGCTGAGCTGAGCAGACTGCGGTGGCCACAGGCAGCAGTTGGTGTTATTCAGGATTGCACCCCTTGAGGACACCAAAGTGCAGTGGAGAGAAACGAAATGCTGGGATTTATTTGTTAAATTCTGCTGCAGATAAGCGAGAAGAGAGTTAATGTGAGATAAGCCCCCAGCGTGCGGATGGAAAAGCTCTGTCACACCGAAGGGTAGCTCCAGCTGTCTCCGTGCCAGGTTGGGGAAACTAAAGCTGGATTTGTCGGGAAGACGAGCCCAGGGAGGAATCTGGTGGCTCGTGTTCGTGTTTAACGTAATTATGGTACAGCTAAGGCTGGTCTGGCAGCGCTGAGCCGTGCCCAGCTGCACGTTCACAAGGTCATTTAAACTTCTGCAAACATAGAAATAACCAGCAATTGCCTGACTGGCTTATTTAAAGCAGTCTGAGTGCGCCCATACAGAATTAGAGGTGTCTGACTGCAGGGAAGGGAAAAGACACATATTTTTTCCTTCTTATTTTATTTCAAATGACACTGCCCATATGGGAATTACATTTTCCAAATTGTCCAGGGATGCCCAAAAGAACCAGGGGATGTTGGCATGCAAATCGTAGCCCTTGCTAAGCCCTGGGGGGGGGGGCTTGCAGGGGGTGAGGCAGCTTTTATAAATGATGTTCTGATATTCTGCTCTGAAATCTGGCTGTGGGCACTTCAGGAGGGCAGCTCTGCGAAAACACGGAGCCACTGAGCCCGTATCATTTACGTGTATAGGAGGCACTGTCCAGGCTGCAACATTTTTTAAATCATATTCACATTTTATGCTTTTTAATCAAAGTTTGCCCCCCTCCTCAGCAAATGAGTAAGCTCTTCTGTAACCTTGGCTCGCAGGAACGATGAATCACCCTGTGCTCCCTGCCTGAACCAAGGAGAAAATCCTGCAAGTCGCTGGAGCTGGAGGGAAGATGCTGATCGCTCCAGCACAGCTCAGCACAGCCCCAGATCTGCCAGAAGGACACATTCCCATCTCCCCGTGTCACCGCACCCTGGGTGTGGGCGGTGGGGAATGTACCTGGGCTGAGCGTTGGGTGTCTGACCTCGGTGCCGACCGCACAGCGTGATTTCCACCGTTAGCTGCAAGAAGCTTTGAAGTACTGCAGCCAAAGCTCAGAAAGCAACCTGCAGGAGATTTCACCTTGCAACACGTTTAACCCAGAGGGTGGTGGAGGAGAAGCACGTTTTGACACAGAATAAAGTCCAAGAGGGAGCGTGGAGGAGGACTCGGGTTGTCCCGCAGCAGACCTTCCTCCCTGCACAGCCTGGGTTTGAGCACAGATGTTGTACACGACCGAGCGGCCAACGTGAAGCAGGCTCCGTGAGTCATCCCTTCGTGGGCTCCAGCATAAATCAAATCCAGAAATAGGAAAGGCCAGCCGGTCACATCATTCCTTTTAGGTTCAGGGAAAGGTGTAGTTAAGAAATGTGGGTAAAAGACATTATAAGACCATGAAGAAAACCCCAAACCAACTAAAATCTCAACCTGTAATTTATTTAGGCTACTAATTAGTGGATGAAAAGACAGACCTTAAAAAAAAAAACCACAGATTGAAGCAGGCTGCAGTCGGATCAGGATAAAACCTTTCTCTCCAGAGAGAGGATCGTTTGCTGTCACTGTGCTTTGGGTGGCTGTCACCTGCGGGGCATAGCTCCTGCTGGGTCTGGGGCTTTTCTACCTGGAACTGGGATGTTTCCAGAAGAGGTTCCACAAGTGAGGAAAGGGTGGCTGCATCTCAGTTTTTTGTACCAAAGCGAGCAGCCCAGGCAAAGCTCCTGGCAGGCTCTGGGGTCCTTACGCGCTCTGCAGCAGCCTGTGCTGGCTTGTCACAGCCCTTCTCTGCACCCGACGTGTTGTACAGATGCCTCAGGAGGGAAACCTGGCTGCTGAGAAATGCTCATGCAGAGGACTCGTCAGCTTTGTGCGAACTCAGAGAACTCAAATCTCAGAGTTAAAACCTGAGTGAGGATGTCAGCATCCTTCCTAAATTTTCCTAAATGTTCACCCAGGACCTCCAGCCCTGCCAGCAACGAGCAAGCAAAGGGAACGGATCTCCTCCATCTGCAGAGCACCTCGTCCTTCAGCGTCTCATCACTCTCCCACGCCATCCCTTCATTTTTGTTCCCCATCCTTCATGGCTTGTGTGCAGCCTCCCAGGCCAGAAGGTGGAAGGGTCAGTCCCCTTCCCAGAGGTCTCTCCCCTTCTGACCGATCAGGAGCTGCTCCTGGAAGGATCTTTCCAGAATTCCCGTGTTGGTGTTGAAGCAGGGCACTGCTGGCATCGCGAGCCCTCATCCTGCCCCTGAGCACCCACATCTGCTCAGCAAGATGCAGCGGTGGAATTGTTAACTTCGGGAGTTGCAGCAATCCTTCCTGGCACATCTCTGGATTTTAAAAATATTTGGCTGCCTTGAACAGTGGATCTTTATTCCTTCCCGGGCAGCAGCAGCGGGACAGTGTGTGCACTGTGTACTCAGCACGAGTAAACAGCGAGTGCCTGCGCCTGGGCACACCCAGGTATGAAACACCGCAGTGGATTCCTTTCCCTTCAGCTGCTGGGAGGAAAAGCCCGTCTTCCCCATCCACCCCTGCTCTGCTCCACGTGTAAACTCACCCCGTGCACTTGCTGGGGTTGTTGCAGAGCAAATCCTCCTCCTCGCTCTGACTGTGTAGGACACACCAGGCAATTAACTTCTGGCGTGACCCAGGGGAAGTGCAGGAGCCCGAGACATCCCCTTGATGTCTGCAAAGAGCCTGTGGTGGAGACATCATTCAGCTCCTCATTTTCCAACCGCATCTGAATAAACCAAAGACCTTACATCAGGATGGGGTGTGCTCTTCCCTGATATTACAAAATCCTCAACAAAAAGAAAGAAGTCGAGAGGCAAAGGATTTAAACTGCATCTGCAAGAAGAGTAATTCCCTATCTGTAAAAATACATTTCACAATTTCTGAGATTTGAGCAGATTCAAGGGTTCTTAATAGGCATTTTCATAACTCCTGATGTAATTGCGATGATATAACTGTGTGTTTTTATTTCCTAGTCTGCTCTTTGTTATATATGTCTTCATGTATTACTTCATCTCTATTTAGCAATTACTGAGCTGGGGCATTCTAGTTCATGAGGATTTAAAGCTCCATGGTTAATGCAGAAAAATAATATGTTTGGAAAATGTGTATTAATACAACCAAGAGGCTAAGTAACAATATTTGCTGTAAACATAAAAAAACACCCTGTGGCTTTTTTACTTTCTCTAGAGCTGGATGGAAACTCAACAGAAAATGAAATTTTGTTTTCTCATTTCTAATTCAAGAAACACATTAAAATACCATAAAATAAATCTTCATTCTCCTTCCCAGCCTGCTGAATCGGGCTTATATTGCATGTATGGGTGTGACAGTGGAAACTTATAATGAGAAAAATAATTTTGGCCCTACAGACAAACCTTCAGCTAGTATAAATTGTAAACCCTACTAATTTCAGGAGAATGACTCTTCTTTAATTAGCAAAGTTTAAAGCCCCAAGAGATGAAGCTATTTTTAACTGGCTGTGTATCAGACCGCGGTATTGTGGCCTAATGTGCTATACCATAATGATTTTGAGGAGGCAAAAGTTGAATGAATCACCCTGGGCAGAACTAGTGTTTGTCAGGTTGGTGTGAAGGATGCAGCTTGTGGCGCAGCTTTGTGACTGTGGTTTTACACTCCGGTGCACACACTACCGGATGGGCAGTCAGCAGGATCTGCCCTTTTCACACTGCTTTTGGGGATCATTTTGCTGCGGGAAATTAAAGGATGCTCTCAGGCTCTTGGAAAGTTCCCTTCGAGCCCTTTGCCTGGGCAAAGAGACTGTTGGTGCCTCACTGTGGCTGTGGGACCTGTTTATTTCATGGGAAACATCCCAAGGCAATGTGGTGGTTTCCAACATGAGCTCAGGGTAGCGCTGGCCCCGCACTGGCCCCAGGTCTCTGCAGGACCCCTGGGAAATGTCCTTAAAATGTCAGCACTCGCCAAGGGCTCCGGCTGGATTTCCTCCTGTAAGGAAGGTGTTCCGGCTGCGCTCCCCCCAGCCCCTGGCTCCTGGCCAAGGCACCCTGTTTGGATGGATGCCCCATCCCTGGAGGGGTTCAAGGCCAGGCTGGATGGGGCTTTGAGCAACCTGGGCTGGGGGGAGGTGTCCCTGCCCATGGCAGGGGGTGGCACTGGATGAGCTTTAAGGTCCCCTCCAACCCAAACCAGTCTGTGATCGTATGATTTCCCAGGAGGGCAAAACACCTCTTTTTTTTCACGATGCAGAACGAAACGTGATTCTTAATCCTTTATTAGCTCCTCATTAGTTGTACCTCACTGCACTGCACCTCGGTGGCACTAATCTTTCCCCCCAGGGCCACGCACAGCTCA
>NW_010101833.1:0-22445 GCF_000699245.1 Pterocles gutturalis
CGGAGCGGCGCTGTCCCCGGATGGCTTCTGCGCGGCGGGTGCAGGCACGGGAGCTGCGGGGACGGGCGAGACAATCCCAATACATGCTGGGCACATTGTCACCAGGCACTGCATTAACCCTTTTCAGGGCGGGGAGCGGGCGTGTGGCTTTTTGCTCCCTCTTTCTTCCTTTTCTTATTTTTATAATTTTTCTTCTTTTAGCCTGCCTTCCTCTTTCTTTTCTTCTTTCTTTCTTCTTTCTTTTCTTCTTTCTTCTTTCTTTTCTATTTTCTTTCTTCTTTCTTTTCTTCTTTCTCTCCTCTCTTTCTTTCTCTTTCTCTCTCTCTTTCTCCTTCTTTCTCTCTCTCTTTCTCTCTTTCTCTCTTTCTCCCCTTCTCTCTTTCTTTCTCTCTCTTTCTCTCTATCTTTCTCTCTTTTTCTGTCTCTCTCTCTTTCTCTCTTTCTCTCTCCCACCCCTTTCCTTTCCTTTCCTTTCCTTTCCTTTCCTTTCCTTTCCTTTCCTTTCCTTTCCTTTCCTTTCCTTTCCTTTCCTTTTTCCTCTTCCTTTCCTTTTTCCTCTTCCTTTCCTCTTCCTCTCTCTCCCACCATCTTTTACTTGGGGCCAACAGTCACCACAGAATTTGGGACCATCTTTGTGGCTCTGCACAGGACAACGCCACCTGGGGCTGAGCCCGTGGCCGAGGTCCATGGTGCCTCCCGTCCGCTCCCCAGCCACATAGGGCCGGCTGTGGTGTGGGGCAGAGAAAGGATGCAAAGGAAAAGGACGGTCCGAAAGGCGAGCTTGTTATTAATACAGCCCCGCTTGTAAATGAAAAATGTAACCCTTGTTAATTAACGCTGTTTACATGGGGTACAAGAAACTTAAGAAATGTTTCTACAAAGGGGAAGGAACTGTTTACAAAACTCTTTCAAAAGTGTGACATATTGCTGCAGTTCCAGCACTAAAAAGCCAAACACACTTACACGCCTTTGAAGTTGGCTGGCTGAGGCAACATTTTTTGACTCGGATTCAGATATTGCTTGTGGGTATAACTAATGGCTTTTACTTAGTTAGTGGGCTGGGAGGGGCGAGGGCCTGGGCGCCTTGGCCATTGGGTCCCTCTGGAGAGCCGGGGCTGGCTCCTTGCCAGCTCTGTACAATGTCAACATTGAATATTTGAATTCCCAGACTCTATTTAACAACTTTCTAAATAAATAAACTCATTGTGTGTCTGTGTTTAAAATTATTTCACCTCTTTCATGAAAGCTACAGCATCTTATTACACCAGCCTCTCAGGCTGATTTTCCCCCTTTTCTTTCCAAACAAACACAAACGGAGCTGAGCACAGGGTATTTTTTACTGCCTCATATCTCTCCCTCTCTGCCCTTCTCACTTTCTGTCTGTCTCCTCATGAAGTGTGAGTGGAAACCCCTCGGACATTCCACGATGTCCTTAGTGGGATGGCTCTGTGCACCCTGCTATTGAATCGCAACTAAACTCAAAGCCAGGTTCCCCAAGTCGGTTAAATATTAATCATTTCTAAAAGGAGGCCCATGCGAGTGCCATTGCTGCGGCGGTGCCCTGTACATACTCAATCATTTTGGCTGCTGTACCATAGGCGGGCTCCAGGGACAGCTTTCATTGTTGTTGCCATAAATGGCTATTAGTGTTCATATTCACCTATTCACCCAGTTATTTAAGTGCACGTGAGTGTGTGTGTGCCTGTGCTTACTGTATATATGTGCACACATGTGCATTCATAGCATGCCTTTCTGTTTACACCATGGAGATATACATATGTATAAAATACCTATATGTGTGTGTGCACGTACAGGCAGAAAAGCAGGTAAATACCTCTGATATCTGCAGTTGCAATTAATGTATGTGTATTAATTTAGAGAGGGAGTGGGGTATGTGTAGGCTCCTGGGGTGCTTGCAACCTGTGCAGCTATGTCTGTACATCCAGACAGGCTCTGAAACATTGTGGATGTGTATAGGGAACGCAGGCAGGGTTGATATACAGGAGCCTATATGTTGTTGCTTTTCCCTGGGAAACTTCCCAAATGCATTAATTGTGTACTTCCATGGTGGGAGTATTAATTCAAAAATATTTATTGCCTTCACATGTAAGTAAAGGTGTCTGGACAGAAAAGGTATTTCTGGTGGTCCTGGGGAGCACAGGTCCCTGATAAAGCTGTCTAAGTTGCTGATGAAGAAAGCGGAATTATTTTTCTGCCAGGACAGGTAGGTGATGCGGGAGGATAAAGGAAAACATTGGTAGTTGCTCCAGCCCAGGGTGGATGAGGAAAGGGCAGTGGGGAAACAGATGGAGTTTTATAAATCTCAGCTAATGAAGCCTTGTCCACAGAAATTGCCTTGCTTTGCAGTAAGCCACTTTCTAAACAGATGTACTTTAACTTTGGAAGGACTTGTTCAGACACTTAGATTTCTGACCAAGAATTCATGATATTTGTTTACTTAAAATTTAACTAGGTTTGCTGTCATTTTTGGAGCAACGCAGTGTTCTTTTGCCGTAATTTAATACAATCAGTTTTATATCATTTCAGCTTAGTTAGGCAAGGAGCAGTTTATGAAGAACAGAAGGAGGTTTAATCCCACATGGTTTTCAAACTACAAGTGTCGTATTATCCAGTAGACAGAGTTAGAACTGGACAAATGCAGATTAGAAATACAGTTTATATTTTAAGTAGTGAAGGTATTTAACCAGTAAAATAATTTACTGAGAGCTGGGTGGATTTCAGCATCACTGGAATTCCTTTGTCTTAATTAAGGTTGGCTGTTTTTCTAAAAAGATATGAGCTAATCCAAACAGGAATTAATTTAGGGAATTCCTGTAGTCTGTGTTATGCGAGGGGCAGACCAGACCACTCTTCCTGGTTTTATAATCTATGCACCTAGTTAAAGCAGTGCCTTTTCATATGGAGACATAAGCTCAAGGCTGGGATCACAGGAATGCACTTAAAAAATAAATGGCCATTAAAAGAAAACTGTGTTCAACTCAGACAATGCAGAACCAATGTCTGGCTCAAAGTCTTTTCCATCCTTACCTCTGCTTACCTTGTACCCCAGGCATCCCTGGAGCCGTGCTGGGCTCAGGGGTGCCCTGTTCCTGTGTTTAAGGGCAAAGATGGGTTTTGCAAAGCTGGGAAGGAAGAACAGGGTGTACACGCTGAGGTCAGGATAAAGAGAAGGGGAGCTGCGGTCACAGAGGTTTGATTCCTGCTCTGCGATGGCCTTCCAGTGGGTTCCTACCATGTTAATGTATGCCATTGGTTACTGCTGTGGTTCTTAACACCCAGACCAGCAACTAGACAAGACCAGTATAGATCATGATATGGACCCATAAGCATCAGAAAGCACCTCCAGACCCGGGGCTGTGTGAGGGAGGCGTTTGCTGGCAGATAAACTCAGCTTAAAAACACCAAGGTGGGGAAGGGGATGGAGAAGCTCAGGAGAAGTGGATGTCCTTATCCCCAGGACTCTGTCTCTTTGCATTGCCATTTTAAATAAAAAAAAAAATAAAATACTCAGGGTATAAAGGAACACTGCCTGAATCATTCATTGATTTTCTGTTCCCTCCCTTTTGTTTGCATTTCCAGGCTATAGCAAGGCATTGCCTTCTCCAGTGCTGCTGGAAGGAAAGGCAGCCACAGAGCCGGGTGGGAGGAGGGAAGCTAGCCTGCAATGAATATTGTATTTGGTGCTAAATATATAACAAAGAGAAAGAAATGTGAGCTAATCCAGCAATAGGAGCTGGGAAGTGAAATGCAATTTGTTTTATTTCAGGGTTTAATATTGTGGTCTGTTTCAGTGAAGCATTATCTTTTAAACTAGGATATACGCAACGACATGAACCCCTACTACCTTAAGGGAATGTCAAAGTTTGATCTACAAAATAAAGGAAATTCAAAGTTAAGGCTGAAATGTACCACATGGCCTCCAAGTCCCAGAAACAACAGGAGGCAAGGAAGTAGCTAAGGGTATGGGCTGCACTTTAAAACGAGTCAAGCAACTACCAAGCTGCCAGTGCTCGTTGCAGATACACAGCACGGTTCGAGCTCGTATTTGTATTGACTAAAGAGAGGCTGGCTCAACAGGACCTGTGATAATCTCGAGTCTTTTTGGAAATCTTGGCCGACCTGTGATGAGCATGAGAGTTTATGGGGGAAGGATTGCAGGTCTGGGCTTGATTTATACAAAAAACCCTACTCCTTCCCCTTTGGCACCAGCAGCTTTTGTTTAGAAAATCTTACACTGGAGCAAAATCTTGGTTCAGAAAAGAGATATACCCAAGTTACAGTTTTATTCCTTTTCTGAAGAATTGCTTATACGTCTGAATGAGTGCACTACTTTTTTAGACCTGTTTAAACTCTAAACTAAATTTAAATTGCCTGTAAAATAATCCGCAGAATGGAAACTGCCACACAACCGTAGCCCTTGCTCCCTGACCCAAACCCGTATTCCATTGCAAAGCAGAGCGTTCCTCTGTTTTGTGATTACAGTGAGTTAGAAACCAGAAGAACAAGACTTCTATGAATAGGTTATTTTTGGCAATTGCATCACCAATTATGTATAAAATTTCAAAAAATATGAGTTCTGCCAGTTTGATCTCTGAGAGGGCTGCAGAAAATGAAAGCTTTGAGACTGTTGTAACATCATACTATTTTGTCTATTAGATATCATTAGATTACCAGAATACTGAGACCTTCATATCAACCAATCTAACAAAAATTTCCCAGGTGGTTTAAATTAAAAAATTAGCCATAAATATATTTTGTATAATGCAATTTATTATGGATGTTTATTGTGTGCAGTGGGATAATGTTTGGTTTCGGATGATCTTACTCTATAACATGTGCCTTACTGAAACTGTTTATACTGCGGCAGGCTGCAAAGGCCCCAGAATAATTCCGAGACTGGCTAGGCTACACACTCCAAAAGCCACAGGAAGGCAAAGCCCTTCCCCTGGAAAGCCAAAGGGGCAGCAGCATCTTGTAAGGGACGCGTGCAACAAAAAAAACCTGGCACTGGGGGAAGAGCTGAATGGCAGAGAAAACTGTAAGACAGTTCAGGGCAATGTGGTTTACTAGGGAAAATGGGATTAAAATGATATCAGCTCCCAGCAGGTCCTGTTATAGTGGGATGGGGGAGCTCACCTGTGTCCAAGGGATGTTTTGTCTCCCACATCTCCTGTTTTACCAAGCCTTCTCTTGTTTCATCTGAGTGGGGCTCTGTAGTCACATCCACTCGTGACTCCAGATTTGCTCTTCTGCAATGGGAAGTGGGCACTAGTCTAGCCCTAGGGACCATGGGGTCCCTGTTATGGACACATCCATCCACTCAGATGTTGTGACAGGGAGCTGATGTCTTTGGAAAAACATCTCCTGCCCCCTCCCCTGTTTTTTTGCACAAAGTCCACATGCTGGCAAGGGTGAAATAATTCCACAGGTTAAAAAAAAAACATCAAAAAACCTCCCCCCACCCCCCCAGCTCCTTCACACATGTATTAACACCAAACTGGCAAAGCCAATGGAAAAGGATTTTGCATTTTGGCAGCAGAGCTGGCTCAGCGCTCGCCATGGGCCTGATCCCAAACCCACTGGAGCTGAAGGAGCTTGTACCGACTTTAACGGGCTTTGGATCGGGTCTGGCCAGGAGGAATCTGCTTCCCTTTGTCCTTGGGGGGGTTTTATCAGCAGCTTTTTCTCTGTGGTGAGCACCAACATGCGATGCTGTAACAGATACCTGGATTTACATCAGTGTAAGTGAATTAGGTTCACCCTATAATCTGGCCTCATTTAAGAGTCATTTTAGCCATTGCTATGAAATATGAACGCCATTGATGAGGGGACTGTGGTGACTTCACATACTTGTTTCCCGCCATGGCCCATCCATTCCCTGTTCTCTCCCTCTTTCCCGTGGGTCGAGGACCGCTGGGGGCTGCCGTGGGCACTTGGGGGGTGTGGGAGAGGTCCAGACCCTGACGGGCTCTGTGTCCCAAGGACTGCAGTTCTCCAAAGAGCCTGAATTTGTACCTTCTAAACAAATAGCTTTGCTGCTGAAAGTACCTGCTGCCTCTGGTAAGTGCTCTGTTTAATGCCTCCCAATTTCTTCTCAGACAAACAGAAGGAAGGTATGTGAGAGACAAGCACTGACCATTGGTAAAAAAAATCACTTCCAGCATGTCTAAAATATGGCTTGAGTCACCGGTGGTGCTTATATTTTTGATTCCAAAACCATTTAACATTTCCAAAGTTTGACAGAAATGATTAACCTTTCCCTCTTGAAAACTCTCGGCGATTTGAACTTCCTGTGGCACGTTTTATTTACTTGCACCTTGGTGAGAAATTAAGCAATGATTTTTGTGAGTTTTAATCTTTCCCATTCTCTTTGCGACTCAGTATAAAGGGAGAGAAGGAAACATGTTGTTTGAAATAATTTTGAAGTGATGTTTCTGTTTTACTTTTTTTAGGTTCTTGATGTATTTTTGGCTGCAGGGACTGGCATGGAGTATTGGTCTAAGAATACACAACATCGAAAAGCAAAGGGGTATTAGCTGTGTCTGAGTTAACAGCACTGCTTTGCACTTTTGCTGTTTTGTTGTTACTGTATCATGATAACGATAATCACAGCAATAATGAAGATATGTTAGTTGTAAAAGGTAAACACTATTATGTATTTATCTGGATTCTTTCAGTTCATGTAGTAAGCAATATTTCAGTCGTCACTGGCTGCCTGAGTAAGTGCTGTTAAACATTTCTGCTTTGTCTGAGCAATTACTATCCAGGAGTTCATGGTACATGGTGCGATGGAAGATACCAGATAAAGCCAAGCTAACTGAGAAATGCAGAAATTATGCACTAGGTCACTCCAGACAATGCAGATCAGAGAGATCTGAGGGAATAAAACTGTTCAGTGTCTGTAATATCAGTGACCAGGCTCAGAATGAGAGAAAAGGTGAAATTCTCTGTACTGAACCAATGCCTGGAGTGAAAACTGAACTGAGTCAGGAGGGGTGGCACAAAATTAGACCTGGGATGGGATGCAGCAAAGCTTCCCAATGGTACTTTCACCATGGCACCATGTGGAAGGATCAGCCATGGACCAAACCCAGAAGAATTATTTCCAACCTGACATTATTATTTATTACGACTTGAATTAAAGCAGCGACCGCAGAACCCAGCCAGGACTGGATGCCTGTTGTGCCAAGCTCTGTGCAAACATGGGCAGCCCGTGCAGAGCTTAGGCCCTAAGAAACACAGATTAAACTTCAGATCTGCTGCCCTACGTATGCAATTACAGCATCTTTGGAGGCAGTGACAAAATCCTGAGGAGAAATGGATACTTTGGGAAAATCCACGGAGTCAGGCCTGCGGAGCATTGGACGTTCTGCTTGCACACGGGTGGATGTGCTTCAGCTTTAATCCCATCAGACCTCTCCCTCTTCCAGCAAATGCCCCCGCAGCTCCATTTTAGACCTCCCTATTATTTTTGGTTGTGTCCATAAACTTGGGTGATCAAGCCGCATTAAGCTATGAGTATCCTTGCAGCATCACCCACTTGCTTTCAAAGAAAATATCTCTGAGATTCACCAGGAAGGAAGAAGGCAATACCAGCAGATAATCCAGCCCTATAAAATCCCCGGTTTGTGGTTCCAGCCCGTTTTCCACCCGGGTGCTGCAAGAGGGATGCGAGCAGTGTGGCTGGCAAGTGCCAGCAACCAACAAGTCCCCTAAGCCTATAAGGTTTATTAAGGTTCCTTTAAAGTCTGTGCCAATAAAAAGGGTCCACACAACCTCTGACTGAGGCTTCATAAACTCAGTTTTATGTTCGGATAATTTGAAGCCAAACTGTCGCAGAGTTCGCATAGAGAAATACCTCATGGAGCATCACAGACTGTGAAGAAAATATATTGAGGAAAGAGAGGACTGATAATTTTATAGCTTTGCTTGAAGTTAGGCAGTAAAATGGACTTTGTTTAGCAATTTCCTAACTTCTGATTGCAATTTGGTTACCAGTGCAATGGTTTTAGATATATTTTTTTGTAAATAGGGAGACACATTAGAAGCCAAGGTGCTGTGCTTTGTGCACAGCCTGTGGAGCTGCTGCGGGAAGGAAAGTCATGCAGTCCTAGTTCCCAAAGTGTTTGATTTTTGGATCAGACTGCTGGGCAGGACATGGCAGTGGTGCTCAGCTGTGCTCTGCAAAGCTGTGCCTTGAGCCCAGCATGGCTGGGGAGCCCTTGGAAGGAATAGTCCCTTTAAAGCCAACAGGATAATTTGATTCAGGTCCAGGGATGAGCCACATACACTTTTTTTTGGAGGGTGAAGCATTTCTGATTTGAAACCTGTTAAAGAGCCCTGACTTTTACAAGCGTGGTGATCATTACAATCTCAAAGCTCATCTTCCCAAGCAGATGCTATTGATTTTAATCCTATCTCCAATGGCATTAACAAGATAAACCTCTGCTATGGTTCCTCCTTACACAAATAATTATTTTACACTCGGCACAGTTCATCTTTTAAAAATCTGTTTTACAGTGTAATAATTCACACCCACTTCTCTTTGGGAAGTCATTTATAGAAGGAAAATTAAATGTGGCTGGGCATTAGAGGGAGTACTGCTGATACATGCAACAACTCAAAATGTTGAGGGAAGTGATTGTGGGTATGGGAGAAGATGCCATCATGACCTTGGCAGTTTGTTTATTAGACACTAAATCACAGACATTTCTTCTTCCAGTTATAACTGGTCTGAGGACTCAGATATAACCTTAAAAGCCCTTTCTGGGGTTTTGAACAGAATTTAGACCTTGTCAGTCCTCAGTACTATTTATGTAGCTTGAATGAGAAAAAGGAATGCAGAGAACATTAAGAAAGGAAAAAAAAAGAGCAGAAACTAGAGAAAGAAGGAATATTGATTCCAATGACTATACTTCCTTCTCAAAAGCTTGCCCCTCCTAATGCCACAGAGTAGAGAGAATGAGAAAATATTTGATGTCTTTTTACTCACTTTGTTTATGTACCTTGTGCATACAACAGCCAGTAACCACCAAACTCGTCCTGCCAGCCTTCTGTATTTCACTGGGAAGAAAGAGTTGTCTCTTATTGTCAGCAGCCAAGGTAGCACTGGAAATAAAATGGAAGCCACCGGACAGTAGACAGGGATGGTGGCAGGGAGCAGACCGGGAGATGGGACATGCCTGATGGATTGCTGTCATACCCCTGAACAAAAGGAGGCAAACAAATCAGCTCTGCTGGCACCTTTCTGCATGGGAATATTAAAGTATTTCAGGACATCCGAGTTAAGAGATGATCGGTGTTTTTCAAATACTAAATAGGCCCTGAATATGCTGTTCTCGGTGGTTTCCTCTCCCCAGTGCTATACCAGTTATATATACGTAAATATATATGCATGAGCTCAGCACATGGCTAAGTCACCTCCACGCATCCTGACCTCCTGCTCAGTCTCCTTTTTCAGAGGCTCAGTGTGAACTAAGGTGCTGGGCTCATTCTTCTGGTCCACATATTTCCTCTGGGTTCCTGCTCTGCAGAAATAGCTATGCTCTGCGGGTCGGTGAAGATGCAGCTGAAGCTTGCGAGGGCTGGAGGGAGCAGTGTTGCTTTAGGCTCCCTGCCTGCCGAGTGACATATCAGAAGTAATAAGTCTGAGCCTGAACTGATGTCTAACAGCATTGGAGAGCAGGCTGGAAGGCTGAACCTCTGCAAAAATTAAAGCAAGGAATTTAACAGCAGTAAAAAAGGAGGTTAAGAAAGGAACAAAAAGGAAAGGAAATAAAAGTGATACGAATGTCTAGAAAAACAGACTACATCCAAGTATTAACCTCTGCTGCTGTGTTCTAACACTGGACTGAGTTAATGGAGGTACATGGCTAATACAAGTTACGTTGTAAGAATGCACTTTATTTCAGAAATTAGCTGGATCATCTCAATACAGAAAATATTTCAGCAAAAGGTATTTTCTGTGTGTTCAAATCTGCCAATGGTTTGAAGACATATTCTGCAGGAGGCTAGCAAGAGAAAATATGTTTTACTGGTGGGGTTTTCAGCCAAACTCTCTCGCTCTTGGAGTTTCTTATCCCTTTCTCCTCCAAGATACCTTTCCCCCAACAGTCAGAGGAGCAGAAGCAGACAGACCTTTCCCCGGCCGATCAGATGTGGGCTGCCCAGCCGTACATCCTGCCAGCCGCAGGAACCACACAGATAGCACTGTCTCGGAGGGTTTTTTTCTCCTTAGTATGCTAAAGTTACAGTCCCAAAGCACAGGGAGCTAAACTGGTGTAAAAGCAGTGTGAGTGCAGAACCCGCTTTGGCAGGGGACGGGCTCAATGCGGCTCTGCTGGCTGTTTGCCCTGGGATCCATCCAGGGTGGGGAGAAAGTAGATACGGGGCAATCTTCACGCTGTCAAGGTCTTCTCTAGCCTCTAATGCTTAGAAGCGGAAAATATTTACAGTTCTTTAAAATCAGGATTTTTCTCTCCCTTTTGGATTTCTGGATGTTCCTGGGGATTGTGTTCTTCCATGAGTGTCATTTATTTCAGAGCGTAGGATCATGGTGAGGCAGCCTGGGCTTTAATTTCTGGGAATATCTTTATGGGCTTGTTTCCATGGCTATATAACATTACTTCATCTATCCATCTCTCATTCCACTTCCTGATATACAGAATTATCAAGAGGACCCATCAGTCAGTCTTGTGTTTTCTAGCCCTCAGTGCCATTATCAGTTTTTACGATATCTTTCCAGTACTACAGCCACACTGATCTTGATGGCTTTTCAAACATTATATAAAGCCTTTAAAAGACTCTGTTGAGATGTGCAACACCAGCTGAAGAGAAGCAAAAGATTAGACGTGAGTTATATCGTTACTAACTTCCTGAGCGTCCAAGTGAGGAAAGGCTGTTAACTAAGATGTGATTTTTTTTAAGAGAAAGAAAAAAAAAAAGCACTATGGAAGAGCAGGACATCTGCTTTTATAATTCCTTGCTAACGAGCTGGGACTGTGCACCACCTGATGTTGTCCTCTCTGCTGTTTGAGTACCCAGGCTGCCCCCCTGATTTCTTCCTGTGGTTGCATCAAGACTTCTCAGGTTTTCAGAGGCTTGCCCGCTACGGTCATCCACCTTACATGCCAGATGGCCTGAGAGATGATGGGACGTAGGGGTGGTGGGAGATGTAGGAGTGAACATCACTCAGTACAAATTAAAAAGAGAGATTGTGAGCATGCGTCCTTCCTCTCCTGAGCTTCACCTTCATGCATCTGGGCAGGGACCTGCTCAGCTGTGTCACATCATGGTGAAATTGGGCCCTCTATTTTGGGCTTGTTCGCAAGATAACTAATAAATGTGAAGGCTGTCTCTGTGCTGGGTAGAAGACCTGTATCTCCCTGACAAGTACTTTGCTGTTCATCCTGTAGGACACCAGGGAAAGTATTGCTGGTGTTTCACACCCTGCTCCAGCTGGGCTGTGTGTTTGTGGAGCCATCATTTCAGGTAGGGAACTGGGGCCAGGCGGTGATCTGCCTTTTGGGCTTTGGCACAGGGTGAAGCTGCCTCAGTTTCCCCTAGCACTGCCTGTATCCATCTCTTTGGTGTAATTACATGCTATAACAGCAGTCTCAAGGTGGCATCCCAGAACTGGTATCAACAAAATACTATTGCTCTTGGAATTTGGGCAGATGCTACAAGAAATTATTTAAGGTTTTCTTGAGAAATACCTAATGTTCCTTTTTTTTTTTTTTTTTTTCCTGCAAAGTTTTCATGTATTTAGTGTTGCGTCTACTGACACTGATTCTTTCAGTGTTGGTTACAAGATCCCAAAGCAATAGGAGGAAGACTTTCTTTTTCCCCTCCCCTGGGTGCTTTTCAGATGATGTTGGAGATTAGCTCCAGGGAACTACAAACAAACTACTCTGTTCCCAGCACAGTCTCCCTGTCTGCAGCTAATTCGCTATGGGAATAGGTGTTGGATGCCACGTCTTGTTTTACCTTCTGCCACAACTTTGAGAGCCAGCACCTCCATTGTTTCCTGTTCCAGCCCCATGATTCTGCCATATAAATACATATAAAGAAAGGAAAAAATGTATTCATTTCTGGCTGCAGTTTTAGATCACTGTCAGTCATCAGCAGAAGTTTCATGCTGTCCTGGTCAGTAGTGTATGAGAAGGGAAATGCCTTTGAGGATGCTCAGAGACTCTGTCTCTAGAAAGCTCCTGGAGTGCTGTGCATGGAGAGAGCTTTGCCTGTTGTATTGGCAGTAATGGAGGTGATTGAACAACACCTTCTCACTTTGGTTTTTGGTTAATAAGCAATAAAAGATGTGCTAATCCTATCAGAGTGTCTGACAAATGCAGCAGAGACAGGCAGTGCTGTCCCACAGAGGCTTTGCTGACCACGGCAGGGCTGAGTCGTGTGTTGGAGGTTGTTGCTGTTGAGGAGCATCCTCTGGAGAGGGCAGGAACTGTTGAAAGGGCTCTGCAGCTTCTTGGGCTGCCCTCAGCTCTGGGTCAGCGGGGATTTCCCACATCAGTGCTAGCGTTTCCCACATTTATGGGAACCGCAGGATTTGCAGAGCCAGCAGCCACCTCTGGTCTGAGCAATACCAGAAGCAGGAACCTGCTGATCCATGTAGAGCATGCTAGAGCCGCAGAGTAGTAGGTGATAACTTGTGGTCCTGATTATTTGAAGACAATTTTTTTTTAATCTCCCCTTGCACATGTGGAAGGGGACTCATGTCTGATGCCCCAGGGGAACAAGCAGGCGATGTCAGAGGCAGGTGCAGGCACACGGGTGAGAGTGTGTCACGGTGGGCTCCAGCATCTCTTATCTGACATATCCATAGCTTGGGGTTCAGCATGTGGTGTCTGTTTGCTGGACTGGTGGAGCCTATGAAAACATTGGAATTTAATTTCTGACCAGGCTGAGGCATCATTTGCCATTTAAAATTGTAAATCTGTGTTTATCCCATGCTAAGAGATGTAACGTAAATGAGTTCCTGTGCCCTCTGCTTGTTCGTTAATGGCGCTTGTTTATAAGTGCTTTATGTTAACAGCTATTTGATGGTGCCCATTAGTTTTTCCTAGGTTAATGTTATATATTAAAGTGAATGCTAGCCAAAAGCAATAGTAATACGATAAACAAGAAATTCAAATGCTGGGTGAGAAATGTAGTGGAGCGAGGGCTGAACTCTGGTGGGAGTTTGGTTTAATCTAAAGGTTAAAAAATGTTATAATTTGGGTTTAAGTAAATTGGTTCTTTAGTCCCAGAGGTCTTGCTCTTGTACTTCTTGTGCCTCCAAAGCTTCCACTAATGCCGATGGGAGTCTTGGGCGCACAAGAAATGCAGCTTCAGGTACTAAAGTTACAGATTGGCTTGGACCAAAACCCCTAATCCAAATACCTCTGGCTTTTGAAAGCATTTGCCAATTGGATTTGAATCTGGACACAAACATTGTGGCTTGAGCTCATCTGAGCTCACTTACATCTGTGTAAATCTGTAGTATGGCCCCGATCCAGCAAAGCACGTAAATATGTGCTTAATTTGACTTCAAGGGGACCATTGTGCATGTAAAGCTGGGCATGTGTTTAAGTGCTTTGCTGGACTGAAGTCCGAATGCATAGGAATCAACAAAATGACACCAAATAGTGCAGTGTAAGTGAGATCTGAAATGAACCAAAATGTTTGCATTTCTACCTGGAAATGAACACCCTGTTCCTATCCTATACATCCAGCATACACTTTGCATTTTCTTCCATCTGCACATAATGCATTCTTCACAGTAACCTGTCCATTCAATACAGTAAAAAAGAAATATACTTTGAATTTTCCTGCTCTATTACTCATATTTCATGAAACGTGTTCTTATGCCAAGTGTCTGTTTATATATATTTATACATGTTGTTTCTTTATTGATATTGGCAAGATAGAAGAAGAAAAGGAATATTTTACAGTTAAAAACTTGTAAACAGCTTTATCCCTCATTAAAACATTTTTTTTAAAGAGTTTACCTGACATGGTCAAATTACTTTAACTTGGTTTCAGTTTTGCCAGTCTGACCAGTATGAAAAATATTTGTTAAAGATGTAGGTTTGATTTCATCTGCAAATACACATGTCAAACATGTTTACAATTAAGTGACATGTGAATGTGCCTTTCCACTTAACTACTAAATGCTACTTTTGCACTTTAAATCCCACTTTTAGTGATTGCCACGCTACATAAAGCTGTCAATGAATATTTTCACATGAATACATTAATACTGCTCATTGACTGCTGCAGGTCATTGCAAAGAGAACACAAAAGGGTTAATTGAGCCCAGCCCTGCAAAGGTGGTAGAGGCATAGACTAAAATTGGGAATTAAACCCAAAACAAGTACAACAAGAAATAGCCCTCATGCCTGTGTTTGACGACCACAATGCAGACATAAAGAAGTGTAAGCTGCAAACGTCTGTAGGTTATTAATGAGGTAATAGAAGCAAAATTAGGTATCAGCAGGGTTTGGCTCTGTTTGAATAAAACAGAGATCTTTTATCTCAGAATGCTTTAGGAAAGACTCATAAGCTGTGATTTGGTGGTCTAGGCTGTGCCCTTCTTGGTTATGGGAGTTGACTCACGCCATTTAAACTCACCAGTGTTTTCCACGAAGGACAACCAGATGTGGGATCAGACATAGAGAACGGCTGGCTGGGAAAAGGTTTGCATGGCAGTTTATGAGGAAAAATGCTTTTGTGTGCTCACTTTTGAATCAAAAGAATATTTTGTATTTCAGCTTTGTGTGTCTGGAGAGTAGATAATGTTTTCTTGCAAAGCCAGTGTGGGGGAAGCACGTAACAGCAGTGCTAAAACCCCTCTGTGTCCAGCGCTGACCTCTGCAGAGGCTGAGACTGGCTCCCCACTGATTTTGACAGCTTCCTTCTGCATTTTCTTCAGCCTCGATAAGAGCAGAGCTTGGTCATAGATCTCTGATCAAGGCTCAGTATTTTTTCTGTTTAAGAGTAAACTTTTCTCCATAATAAAGGAAAAATACACCTTTCATGACTCCCAGAGGCTGACAGCCAGAGATGCTGCTGATGCACTGTATAGAGCGATCTGTCCTTCCCCGATCCCTCCTCAGCCCTACTGTCACTGAAGTAAGTGGCAAAACTCCCATTAACTTTAATGATGCAGAATTGAGCCTACGTGGGTAAGGCTTCCCTTTAAGAAAAATCACTACAGGATTCAATTACACCATAAACGTATTCAGTGGTTGTGAAGTGATTCTGGTGTACATACAGCCAAACCCTGAATTCCTTCTCAAGTAAGTGTCTGGGTGAGGATTGATTACAAATCCTGCTCTAAGTTACATGCGAATAACTCCCCCAGAGCTGGTGGTGTTCCTGCCCATTTCCCTTGTACGGGCAGTGCTGGGAGGTTGAGCCATATGGTGCCCATCATGTCCTGCTTCTGCTCGTCTCGGACGGGAGCTGGGAGGGATGGAGCCTGTCCCTGTGGATCTGCAAAAGCTTCTCACAAACTGGAGCAGCACCTATGGTGTGCTGGAGGCTGCTCCAAGGGTGGTTTTGGCCCTTCAGCCTTTGAAGAGCTCTGGCATGATGTAATCCCAACCCTGTGAGCTGCTGCGGGACCCTCAGGTTGAAAGATGCCCTATAAATCTTGGTCGCTGGTTTTTGTTACCTGCCTGCTATGTTACATGACTAATGACTTAAGGTAAAGAATAGGTATTGGAGAAACGGGTAATTAACAAAAACATCCTTCTGTGTTTTCTGCTCAGCTTCCGTGACTGTTTTCAAAAGCTGGGCAGATATGATTTGTAGCCTTCCTCTTTCACAAATGCAAAGGCAGGGCTGGTTTGAAACCTGGCAATCCCTGAATGGTTCCCTAGTTTCCTGCCCTTACATTTCACATAGTCGGGGCTGGTTTTCCAGAGAGTTGCCGGTACCCACCTTGACATTACATTTTTGTGCTGCAGTTAATTTTTTTTCTGGAGCATGGGGCTGCTTTGAGAGTGGCCCGATGCAAATGCATTAGCAAAGTGAGCCTGCTATAAAATATTGCAGCATCTAGCTGCCCCGTCAATAGGTCAAGCTATTTGTCCAATCCAGACAGGGTGTCTAGCTCTGCTGGCTGTGTCTCTTGCTCTGGCATGGGAAAACTTGTTTTGTTTAGCACTAGAGAAACAATACGTGTAAACAGTAATGCTTGAACCTAAACACTGCTGTTGCCTTTATGCATGGGGTGCTGTGTTACTGGTCATTTTATGATAGATTTTTTTTTTCTCCCCCCAAAGGACTTGAGTCCCAGCCTGCAGAATAGCTGCTGTTGAGTGGAAGCATTTTTCCCCTCAATTCAGAGGAAGCAATGCACTTGTTGTGTTACCTTGGTGAATCGAAAGTGGTTTTCACTTCCCTTAATTAAGCCTCCTTTGGCGCTGGCCCCTCCAAGGTGGAGAGTGGAGCGCACTCGGGAGCGCTGCTGCTGATTTGAATTCCTAAATTCCTCTCCTTGCAAACTTCAAAGGCAAGTATATTGCTCTGTCTAAGAGGCACCAATTATGTAAACCCTGGGCTATTCAGAATGTTCCATAATTATTTATTTTCAACGAAAGAGGTTTTAACCCAAACTAGACAGAAAACTGGCATTTCTCCAGTTATTAGATTCCATTGAAAAAGGTATTAAACAATGGGCAGGGTAACACGGTAGATTAGTGTCCCTTCATCTTCCTGACCTGGGCATGTGTCAGGGCTGTACTGAGCTGACCAAAATTACTTTGATTTGATGGCCATTAAAGGTCAGGAGCGGAATGGGATCAGGTGTCTCGGTTGAGGCTGAAGTGCACAACATTATATATTGATAGTAATTAAGTTGTTTCATTTAATAAGCGCCATCAGATTTAAAGGCTTTGTTACAGTATCGGGGCTGGGAGGAGGAGAGGGGAAGGCGGGATATAGGGGTGGGGGCGCGTGGGGAGAGGGAAAGATAAAGGATTCTGGAATGAGTGAAATATATCCCTGGAGTAATTTTTTATTTTATAAACTGAATGCAAACCTGATGGAGGACTATGGAAATGAGCAGTCATGCTGGATACATACACACACTCTCAATATTCCTATACTGTGGGTAATGAAAAGTGCCTTCAGGGATAGGGTGGCTTTACCATTCATCAGTGCCATAGCCTTAAGTGGGTAATAACTAAGAGCTCCCATATCTAGTGTGTATATAAATTCTAGCTCCTCAGTATATTTGCTGCAGACAGTATTTAATTTATACAATTCCTTAGCTTTAAAGCTGTCAATTGATAACATTCAATCTGTGAGCCTGACTGATAAAAGGGAAGGGAAGAAGTGCTCTCTAGTGGCTAGAGCAGGAGAAGGGTGTGGGGGCCAAAGATCTGTGTGGGGAGCAGAGCAGTGTGTCACCTGGGCTTATTTCCAAGGCTGAGCAACCCCCTTTTGCTTTTCTCTTTATCGCTTGGGGACATAAGCAGGTCCCTCTTCTTGACAAATGTTGCATATGTCTACAGTCAGCAGACAGCCGTCTGCCATGAATATGAAGATATGTAACTCTCTTGCCTCCAATGGTGATGGGAATGGCCTCCCCCTGTGCCTCTGACCCTTGTGAGTTTGGGAGATGCTGAGAGCGGTGGCTTTCCTACATCCATATTTAAGACATGCCTGTGGGATCTATCACTGTGCTTGGGAGGGCTGGCGACAGAGCTGAGTGGCTTTTGGAAGAGCAAGATAGGAAAAAAAACCCAGCACAGCAAAATAAAGGGAGGTTGTTAAGTGAGGGCTCTGTGGAAATTGGCTGTCCTGTGGATGCACAAGTGGATGTTGAACTTGGCCAGTGTGTGCACGTGCAAGAGCTGACTCTGCCCTCGGACACAGTGGTGATGGGAGATGTGAGTCTCCATGACTGAGTGATGTGCCAGTCACTCCAACACTATAAAGAGAGACAAGCTCTCTCACTTCAATAAATTTGGGAAGTTGAAGGGAAAATGGCCAAGCAGTTTTGAATTCAGCTGTGAACCCAATATTGCACATTTTTCACTGCATGAAACAAGCTGTTATTAACAGGGAGCTTTGTTCTTGATCCACGGTTCAAATGCCTTTGTGTCAGGGAGGGGCTGGTCCAGAGCTTGGCTCAGCTTCCCTTCATTGTAAGATGTATTGGTTCCTCCTGACCCCCAGCTGCTACTGGGCTGCAAAGGCTTTCCAGCACCCAGCTGTCCCCACAGGGCCTCTCGTGGCATGATGACGGCACCCACGTGGGTGGCTACAGCCACTGCCGATATTTGCAGCGCTGGTGTGGCTTGTGGAGGTGCTGTTCTGCTGGCATTGGGGGTTCCTGTGGGTGGTCTTGGTGCTGGACCTAGTACGAGACACAGCAGGTGCTTGTAGCCCAGGCTGGGCTCTCGGGGATGGAGATAACCAAATCTCCTGGTGCTGCTGGAGATTTTGGCCAAGGCATTGAACAGAGATGTCAGTGGGAGTTCATCACAGGTAAAGGATGTGGCAGGGCAGGTGCTGGCCAAGGCAGGTCTTTGGAAGAGCTGGACTCTGTTTCCCCTGGTATATGGTTGCACATCTTGCCGACAGAGGGATCAGGAGGTTAACCTGGGTTTCAGGGTGCTTTCTTCCTCTATATGGGACTTTGAGAAATGTCACACCTTGCACATGGAAGATTTAGAAAGTAATTTAATATATTCATTGGGAGGAAACAGTGAGAGTGAACTGGATGGCGATTTTGTAGATGACATGTTCAGAGATTGCTGCTCTTATGAAAGAGTTGTGTAGTAGAATGCTGGTGTGGGCTTGTGTGTTTGTGTAAGGGGAAATCTCGCAGGCTCTGATGGTCAGGGTCAGGCAAGTTATTGAAGACTATCTTTGCAACCTGGCTTCTAGGATTCACCAGAAACTCCAAATAGTGCCTTGAAATGCAGTTTGATAAAATTCTCTTTAATTCTGAGCTTCTGAACTAAAAGTCACCTGCTACTCAGGCTGCAGTGCAGTAATTATTTTAAAAGGAAGAGGAGTAACCTACTAGTAGTGCCTGCAGGAGCAGGACAAGTATTCTTCCAATTGCTAAAATATTTGGGCAGGATGGTCTGCATCCACATAGTGTTTTACTAGTTCAGGCATTTAAAACTACAGCTGAAGCCTTGATGTTACTGTTGAACAGGGCCATGGAACAGGCAGCCAAGAGTGCAAATGATTGCGTGAATCGGGAGGTGCCGGATCTGTCCGAGAGCTGTGTGGGATGAGCAGGAAGTGTGGCGTGGGGCAGGCATCCAGGAAGAGGATGCAAGTAGGAGCGGGCACAGCATTCCTGGAAAGCCGGTTGCAAGGAAGTGCTCCTGGCTGTGGGCGGAGGATGTGAGCGGAGGCAGAGTGCTTGTTTCAAGTGTGGTAGCCTGCAAGACAGAAGATGCACATCTAAGCAGAAACGTGCTGGCTGGGTTGGATTTGGGTTTGCTTTGGGCTCATATTCAGGAATAAAACATTTTCTTGGCTTAGCAATGCCCCATCCATGCTCCTTGCTGGAGACACTGCATTTCTCAGTGAAGCGGAAAAGCTGGGTCTGGTATCCCCTGTGTACCTCTCCTACAAAACTCCTACTGCTCCCTACATCTGTGACCCAACCTCTTGAAGCAGTCCATTTTTCAATCAGTGCTGAGCACCTTATTTGAGCAAAATAACTCCATTAGAAAAGGGTCCCAGCGCAATCAATAATCAGGCATTGAGTAGAGATAAATAAACTTGAAATGGGCATCATAATTAACCAGCTGGGGGAGAGCAAAATGATTTAGGGATGATTGAGCATTTGGCAAAGAATTTTTCAGCTGGCGCCTGCTTTGCCCAACCTCTTTCAATGGGAGAAGAATCTCCCGAAAAATGATGTGAAATGGCCCAAACAGCAGTTCAGAGCTTCTGATAGCCCAAGATAGGAAACCAAAAAAGAAAGAACATTTTCTAAATAAGGGCTGCAACAGGTCTTGGAGGACTGTGATGGAAATAAACCTGTTGAAAGCTAGACAAAACCATGTACTGCCCCAGTACAAAAGAAGGAAGGAAGGTGATCACCGTGAAGTGCTGCTGTGCAGCATGGAACCCCTCTACCCTTCTAAGAATAAGTCTTCCAGTATATGGGTCAGGAAGCAGCGTAGCTTCGGCCTGGATGCCTAGCGAAAAACAAAGCGATTGTTTGGTGGTATGTTAATATAGCAGGTGCAGTTTTATTTAAACAAGAGGTAGCTATTGTTTTCTGGAAGTGTGGTGATTTACAGGCTCATAGCTTATCCTGGAGGATCAGGGTGTTAAGTCATGTGCATGTATGTGTGTTTTAGCCCAGGGTGGCCATTCTTCTGCCTGCTTCTCTGAGCCAGGAGGAACTTAAAGGCAAGGGCCCTGTAAGCTCAGGAACATTAAATCAGGTAAAGTCCTGAATATGGGGCCCTGGATTTGGGATGAAAGGGAAGAGTGGTCTCCAGTTCATGTTATGGTCTGGGAGACTTGTGCAGGACCCCAGCTGATCTCAGTAGGATTTATGCATGAGGATATGTGGAAAGAAGCTGGTCTTAGAAACACTGCATGCCTGGCAAGCCACGGGAGAGAACAGGAATTAACAAATATCTTTGTTCCTGACAATCTCTTCAGTGCAATACTTCCACGGTTGACCATAGAATTGTCCAAAATGCAATACATGATTTGTGCATTGGCAAATATGCTCTGATTTGGCTTCTTCTCTCTCCCTGTCCTTACTGATTTTACTTTTCTTGAGTTTCATCCTAGGCAGATGGGCAGCAGGAGAAGCCCCTTGCCCCACAGCATAAGCACTGACCTGGAGCCTAGTCCAGCCCCAGTGGGGAGGTCGAGCTGGTTTCCCTTCCATAGGGCTTGAACCCTGCAGCAAGGAGCTCCTGCTGATGCCCGCTGTTGGGGCACTTCTATGCATTTTTATCCAATTTGTGAGCTCAAACAGGCTTCACATTAGCCTTTTGACTTATCTCTGCATGGTAATCTGGGTGTGGTGATTTGGTTTTTTTTTTTGAGGGTTAACCTCAGTGCACTGGGCTGGTGGGAATGGTATTTATCCTGCTTAGGTCCACATCAGCGTTTTCTTCTTAGCTGTACCTTGTCTAAATCTCTCTGCTTTTGTGCAACATGTAGGTATGGCTGCAGACAAGTTCTTTTACAGCTGCTGGTTATTTATATCTGTTTATTTTCCCTCTTCTGCCTGGAGAACATCTTTCCAACATGGTTGGGTTGTACTTTGTCATGCTCTGAGTCTAAAAATTTTAGAGATTAGGCAAAATCGTGTATTCCAGCCCTCAAAAACCTACTGGGTTGCTCTAACCAGGGGGTGGTGGTTCTTCTCCAGCCAAGAAGAAAGGAAATGAGAGGGTCTGAGCTTGATTCTTTAGTTTTACTCTGCTGCAGAATGAGAATAGCTTCACTGGGATATGTACACTTTCACTAAAGTGGAGGTAATGTAAAGAAACATTTAAACGAAGACAAAAATTATGTCTAATCCACTCACAACCTAGCAGATTATCTCTGCAGATACCTATGCTCTGGAGTGAAAAACATCTTGTTTTCCCCCCGTTTAGCATTGGGGTTGAACACGATGTAATCCCAACCCTGTGAGCTGCTGCTGCACCCTCAAGCAAGCAGGTACTGCTTTTTGCAAGCCATCACCAAACCCTTGAGGAAATCCTGGCCAGGACACTGTAGGGTTACGCTGGGATGGTTTGGAGGAGGTTGGACCACGGCTCAGGTCTGTACTTAGGACCCTGTGCTGGCTGGGCTGAGCCCCCGGACCTCTCTCCCTGGTCCTATTCCTTGCTTGGCTCAGACCCAGAGACTTGAATTGGCAGTTTAACACTGCACTTTCCCTTGCGATGATTAACATTGCTCTAATATTTGTCTGATGGTAACTCCCGATGGGCAGGGCAGCGCCCTGTTGTGTTGCTCATTGTACAAGCTGTAGTAAATGACTGTCCCTTCCTCAGTGAGCTCACAGGCTAAAATTAATAGTGATTTTTGAAATGCAGGGTGCTTTCTGAGTAAGGGCTGTTATTATTTCTATTTTTTTTCCATAGAAACAGAACATTTTATTACTTTCACTGAAGAAATCCACGTTATCAGTTTCCTTTCGTGCAACAAAGCACCCTCCCATTCTTCTTTAGCAAACAAAATCGCTTAAAGCTCATTCTGTGCTTTGCATGTAGAAAACACTGCAGAAGCGCCAAGTATCCTTCTTATTTTTTTTCCTCCTGGAGCTTCCAATTCACTGAATCCACCAAGCCAAGATAACAACATCTCAGAGGGCCAGTGCTGCGACAACTTACAGTCTGGGAGCTTATATCTTTCCAGGCAATTGTCTTCAAACAGACAGTGCAGAGTCGCAGGGCTGGAGTTTCTTCTGAGAA
>NW_010101833.1:22462-24612 GCF_000699245.1 Pterocles gutturalis
GGCAGAAAATTTTTTTTTTGTTTTTTTTTGTTTTTTTTTTTTTTTTCCCCTTTTTTTTTTTTTTTTTCTTTTTTTTTTTTTTTTTTTTTTTTTTTTTTTTTTTTTTTTTTAAGAAGGGTTGGCAGCCTGAGCTATTCTCAAGGATTTGGAAAAGAGCCACAAACAGGAATTATTGAACAATTGCTCTGTGAAACTTAAGATAACAGTTTGTTCCACCACAGTGGAATTGCTTTGTGGTAGAAGGAAATTATCTTTTTAGCTCTTGATTAACATTATGTGAGAAAAATAAAATTAAAGCCTGATTGTATCTGTGTTTGAATGGAATGTGTGTTTGTGCAAGGGGAAGAGGGGACAGATGTTTGTGGGTGACACATACAGAGGTGAATGTTCATGACACCTTGGACTGTAGGTGATTCACAGATTATGAATGTTTTTAATGTTTGGAAAATTCCTCATTACTTCTTTATCGTCAGATGAATGCTCACTGTGTGCTCAATGTGAGTGTAAATACTACTCATCATTAATGAGAGTAAGCACATGCCATAATTTGCAGGTGGGAAAGCATTTATTTTTTGGTGCAAAGTAATATTCTTGTTATTATAATCTGAGTTTTGGTGCTTTTGGCTGGTTCACAGTAATGAACAGTAACTTTCATCTCTATAGTTACCCTATAAAATAATACACTTACCCATGAGTTTATCACTCATGCTTGTGAAAAGTAAACAATATTATTGAGAACACAAGTGCATTTTTAACATACTAGCTTAATCCAGGCGTCTTTGAAGGCAATGGAAGACTTTCCCCTGTTGTCAAAGCTGGATCAAACCCTGAGGAGAAGGTGTCGGAGGTAGGGCTGGTGTTTGGGATATTGATGGCAGAGAGGGCTGCACCTGTAGAGCAAATTAATTATGTGACTGCAGGGTTTTAGTTCAGCAAGCTCTGTATCGGATCTCCCACGCTTGTGGCATGGGGAAATACATTTATGGGTGCTCCAAAAGGGCTATATTAATTTTTTTAATGGAACTCCCATGGGCATTGGTAGGAGTTGCCCTTTCCTATTGAGGGCATAGTCTGGCTGAAATGGATGCTCTGAAGGAATGAAGTCCAGGGACGTGCAGGCTGGTGCCTTGCATAGTACATGTGGGGTTTGTAAGGAACCGTGGCTTGCCCGAAACCCTGGAGCTCAGCTCTGCAGTTGCATCTGCCTGGCTTCCTGCCTGCCCCAGGAGCTCCTGCAGCTTTGACACCCTGCAATTCAGAGGGAAGCTCTGAGGATGCTGAGATCCAAACATGAACTCTCTGGGCAGGCCAAGCTTCTGCTGTGATCTCCCAGCTCCATGCCTGTGCTTATCTGTGTTTGCAAGACACGCTGGGAGATCAAAATACGCCCCTTCTGAGGCGATAGGAAAGAGACAAGATGCGTCTTTAATCACGTCTGATAAGTTCTCACTTGTAATGAGAGCTCTAATTAAGGGAAATTACCTATTGGAAAAGAGTTAAAAGGGGCCCCCATACTCCTTCCAGCAAACTTAAAGACAAAAGGAAGTTTCTAACAATGGGTCACTGGAGATGCATTTCCGCTCTGCTTTAAAAAACAAGGTAGTGTCTAGCTGATGAGTGGTGAAGGCGAGCAATGAGGCTTTGATGAGCCTTCTCCTGCTTCCTGATATTGTGACCCTCTTAACAAACACCACGGACGAAAATCAGCATGCCTTCGGTATGCTGTAAGTGCAGGCAGGCTATCTGAAGAGATGCCTCATTCGCAGGATATGGTTTAAATCCTGTTTTGAATAAGGTTTACATCCTTGTCACTGAAATAATATTTTTGTACTGTAAAAATCAATGTGAAGAGACAGGCAGACAGGTCCCCTGACATATAAACAGCCTATCTTTGATGTCACTTCTTGCTGACCTCTTTCTGTCCCAAGGAATGCCCAAGAGTTTAGCTGTTCAATTTTATTTTTATGCATCTCTTTTTGATGCCAGAAGGTATGCACCATTCTTGATTTCAAAATGCCAAGGTGGAAGGCAAATAATCTGACTCTGTTTTGTCCTTACTGCTCTGAAATCAGCTCTTTCGCTTCCACTTGGGTGGTTGGGGAAGTTCTGGTTTTCCAGTCAGTTTTGTGATTAGAATAAAAGCAAGAGGG
>NW_010101834.1:0-450 GCF_000699245.1 Pterocles gutturalis
GTGAGGCCTAGGCGGGCCGAGAGGCCTTCCCCCCAGAGCGAGGCAGCGTGAGGCGCTTTCCATCGCTGTGAGGTGGTCTGGGAGTTTTCGCAGCAGCACCAACTGTGTTTCTGGAGACTGAACGTTTCTTCCTTGACCCCCGTGGGGCGAGGTGTGTGGAGCGGTTACCGCTGTAATGTCCCCCCTTCTGTCCTCCAGGTGTGATTAACACCATCGCCAAGCTAGCCAAGACCTGCACCCTGCGCCTGACTGTCAGCAAGCTGTATTTCATCCTCTCTGATAAGGTAGCAAATGGCGGCGTCAGTATGTGGTGTGAGTTGTGCCAGGTAAGGCCGGGGAAAGTTGAGGGCTGGAGCACCTCCCCTATGAGGGCAGGCTGAGAGAGTTGGGGTTGGTCAGCCTGGAGAAGGGAAGGCTCCAAGGAGACCTTACAGCAGCCTTCCAGTCACT
>NW_010101834.1:628-18417 GCF_000699245.1 Pterocles gutturalis
GGGGTTCAAGGCCAGGCTGGATGAGGCTTTGGGCAACCTGGGCTAGTGGGAGGTGTCCTTGCCCATGGCAAGGGGGTGGAACTGGATGATCTTTAAGGTCCCTTCCAACCCAAACCATTCTGTGAATAACCACACATTGTTGAAAACCAGAGCATGCAGTTGGGTTTGGTGTACAGGGTGTTTCTGGTACATGTAGCCTTCACCAGAGATGTACCAGGTCACTCAAGGTCTGTCTGGTCACTGAAGGCACTCTGTCTTGCCTGACTGCCTTTTAGTTGCACAGGGTTGGTGTTTCTGGCTGGACATCCTCTATACCTTGGTTGTCACTTCAGTGTAAAATTTTGGTGTGTGCTGGGCCACAAGGGCTGGCCCAAAACTGGAAACAGGAAAGAGTAACTCACACATCATACCCCTTGTTTTGAGGACTGATTGGGGAGGATCTGAAATTAATTGGTTTAGCCTGAAGCAATGGGCCTTCATGCTTACGCAGCCTGTCCTGATTCCTGCAGGTGATGCCAGGCAGAGGAAAGCTTCCCATTGTACACATGCAGTTTTAAGCTTAAGGTCTGATAGGTAAAACTTGCCCCACTGTCTTTTTTTTTTTTTTTATTTGCTTTATTTTATTTCCCAACTTTAAAAAATTGTAGGGGAATTTCTTCGATGAATTTCAGATGGAAGGAGTAGCTGCAGAGTGCAATGAAATCTATCTAGAGTTGGTGCCTGAGAACCTGTCTAGAGCATTAAAAACTGCTCAGAGTGCTAAGGCAGTGAAGATGAAGTTGACTAACAAGCACTGTCCCTGTCTCAGAGTTGCTGTGGAGCTAGTAAGTTCAACCATGCTTTTATCTTCATTATTAAGAAAAAGGTCTTAAAAATTAAATACTTTTCCTAAGATCAAATAGAAGCTTTGGTAGTCTTTGGTGTAATTATAGAAAACTAAGTAAAGAAAAATCATGCCATTTTCCATTTCACTAGCTTTTCCTGCCATTGTGGTTGGTAGCACGCAGAACCAGTTTTGTGATTTCCAAAAGGCAAGGAAGAGGTGGAGGAGTAATAATGAAAACTGTGTGACTGAAACACCTTTTTCTAATGTCTGCTTTTCTCCTTTCTGTCATTCTCTGATTCTTCTGTGGATTATTGCCTTCTTATTGAAGCCATTAGGTGAAGGAGCTTTCAGTTTGGCTCTGTGTTTTGCTTTTGATTGTCCTGCTATTCATTTCAGACTGCTGTCTTCTGAATTTTTTTGCTGTTAATGCTTCTTCACTGATTCGCCTCTTCAGCTCTAAGGATAGCTGAAGATAGTAATGACTGATACTTCCCAACCTCTTCTTTATTCAGAAGGGAAGTCCGCTTAACAGTGAACCAATAGGAACCTATGGAAAACTGGAACTGAGTATCTGGGGCACTCAGTTTTCATATTACCCAGAGTGTAATGGTTGGAAAAATTTGAGTTCAGAATTCAAGTCCTGTTTATAACTGCAAGAGCATCTTCTATTTCCCTCAAGCCATCCTTATCAAGCAGCAGTAGGATTGTGACACATGACATTCCTGTGGGGGTTATTCCCAGAAGATTATGGAATGACTTCAGAGAGCCCAGTGTGCCAGACTTTGATGTAAGCCTTTGTTTTTATATTCCCTATGGAAAGGGGAGTTGCAAGTGGAATGCTATTGCTGTGGAGTATACTACCATTGGGTTTTCAAGAGGAGGTGAAGTGAAAGGGAAGGCTGGACTCTAGAGGTTTGGAGAGGGTTGGGACATGGCTTCCATCTTGACAAGAGAGCCCAGAACCTGTAAAAACAGAGCAGGTGGTTACCAGTTGTTTCTGTGATATTCAGGGTGGAGGAAGGGAGGAGCCAAGGACTTGCATGGCTTTAGGCAGGAGCACCTCCAAACCACACAGGTTTAAACTGTTTCAGCTGTTAAGGTACCAAGTGGCCCAAATAATCTGTTCTTTCTGAAATTCATGGCCTACCTGGCAAAGCTAGATAGATATTGTGTTTCCTCCTGTTTTTTATATATCCTCTCTGTATCCATTTTGACTTTCATCAGAGTTGCAAGGAAAGGTCTTTGTGCAAATGTGCTTCTGTTTGAGGGTATGGATGTCTGTTACTTCTACAGCTAAGAGAATTTAAATTCTGAAGACACATGACTCAGTAGAAACTTGATGTATTTTGTTCTGTTATTTCAGATCTATACTGATGCAATTCCGGAAATGATTACAGTACCATGGGAGTCATGTTCTTTCCTTTTTGGCTAGAGTAACTATTAACTGCTCAGTAACATGGATGTGGGTGCATGTGAGAATCTGATCTGCAAAAACCTGTCTCTATTTTGAACACAGACTTAGGACAGTATGAAGCAATTGCTAGAGCGATGGCCTGTTGGTATAATGTTCTTAAGTCATTTGCTGATTTCAATTAAATATTGTGCTCTCTGCACTCAATAGATAACTGAGTTCAAAATAAGATAGAGTTGAAGGGAGAAATTCATGTGTGACTGGGATGTGACACATTTAATATTTCTGTGAATGCAGTTCTTCTGTCTTTCTAGGTCAGTATTTATCTACCAGCGCTGAAAACAATGAAGAGTGTTGTGGAGAGAATGAAGAATCTCAGCAATTCCATTGTAAGTTAAGGCACTTCAGGTGTGTGTCCTACAGACCTTATTTTGTCTTGGACATAGCATGTTTCCCTGTTGCCCAAACTGGTGCCCTGTGTTATATCTTATTTTGGGATGGGTCAGACGTTGAACTAAAGGTACTTGAAGACTGTGTAAGGGCTGAAGAGAATTATGGGATTTATTTTAGGATTTATACTGGAGAGCTTGTCCTGGGCTTCCCAGAAAGTGGTACTCCGTGTACTGAATTCTTGAAAGACCATGGCATTGTGTTGCTACAAGCTAGTCTTGCAAGGTGGTAAGAAGTTACAGTCCTTCAGGAAGTTGCTGGAGAATTTCCAGGTGATTTCATTAAAGAAATGCCTATTAAACAAGTCTTGTGTTAAGTGTCTGTGTGAATGAACTTTAGATAAACTTGAGGTGGGATTTAAAGGATATCCTACTTATAGCTCCTGGATGTTTGTGCTAGGTGCATCCTGTTAGTAAAACTGGTCAAGATCAGTGCTGCAAAAAGGGTTTAGAGGCTCTTTCAAATAGTCCTTGGCCATTGTTTGGGAGCATTCATCTGTGGGTGTCTCCCATTCTATAGAAGATTCTGGTTGTGACATGAGCCTATTTTAAAATTATTGAGAATCTTCTAATCACAGAAATGAAGTGCTTAGATGTGATTTAGGAATCCTCTAATCTGGGATTTGTGTAAGATCATATGTGGCCTCCTTCTGGTTGGACACTTTGTCAGGATGGAGTTTGAAAGCTTTCAGCACTTTTTCAAGATTTCTAGAAGTTCAAAGTCCTGCTTGGAGTTACTGCTCTGGTGCAGGTACTGGCTGTTTTTAAGTCTTGGAAAGTGTGTGTCATATGGACTGCGTAGGTGCCTTTCTGTTTGTTGAAAAGCTGGATGGAAATGCAGGAAACCTTGCATCTCTCCAGCTTCAGTCTCTTATTTCCAAATCCTTTTCCTCAGCACATGAATTTCCGAAAGCCAGTACTTATAGAACTACTGGAGAGCAACTCAATTTGTAATTCAATTAGAATTTCAATTCTTTTCATAATTTCAGGGACGTTGGTCTAGGATAATTCACACAGGAATGATGAGAAATGCATTTTGTAGCTGAACATTCGAATGTTCAAACAATGTTGAACTATGAAGGCCCTGAAGTGCTTCTGGAAGCTTGTATTTGAACAAAGCTGCACTTCATCCTCCTGTAATTCTGCAGTGCGGAAGTGGCTTGCCTAAAATTGAGATTGGTTCTATTGCAGGTGATTGAAGCGAACTTGAGTGGAGAAATGAACTTGAAAATAGAAACTGACTTAGTATCTGTAACAACACATTTTAAAGACTTGGGATATCCTCCTTGGGGTAAGTTTCCCTGTTTGTTGCCTCTTGTGTCTGTCTGATATAATTACTTCAGGGTGATGCTGATAACAGTACTTATTTTTTGTTAGTCCTTACAACATAGCATCAAATACTTTGAAGTCTTAAAAGGAAACCTTAAAAAGATAAGTGGCCAATGGCTGTTTCATGTTTGTGGGGGAAATCTCTTCCAATATCCTTGGCAACTTTGTAGGAAAACTGGGCTTTCTCTTCCTTTCACTGCTGCTTCTGAAAAACAACCCATTTGAGTACCAGCTGTTCAGTGATTTTCAGGTGTGTCCCTACAGGCATTGAATCTCCTCCTGATGTTTTCACAAAGTGTTGTGTTCTTATGCTTTTAGCATCAGGGGATGGATGTGAAAATTCTTCTCAAGGCAGAGATCTGGAAAGCATGACTGAGGCATGCATAGACATCAAGAAGCTACAGCAGCTGCTTGCTGGACAGCAGGTCAATCCCACAAAAGCATTGTGCAGTAAGTTCAACAGCTGTGCTTGCCAACTCCAGTTAAGGAGGGATGTTTGCCGTACTTGTAGTCTCAGCAGAAGAGCCTATCTTCTGTTTTGTCTGTTTGAAACTTGACTATTTTTATGATACTTGAGGACTTCTGATATTTCTATTTAGGCATTAAGCTTCGGGCCTTAGGCATTTGGGGAAGGAAAAAAAAAATTAAAAAAATTAAGGCCAGGCCCTTTTGTAAGTATCAAGTTGAATACTCAGACTGACTGGGTGTCTTCTTGTTGTCTTTGTTTTGAAATTATTTTTTATTTTTATTTAGAGGCATTATTTTTTTGAAGGTCTTAAAACGAAGACCTAGTTTCTAGCAGAGAAACTGGGATTTACTGACATCTTTTGAGTTTTTTTCTCAGATGCTTTCAGCACCAAATTAGTTCTAGTACCAAAATGCCTTTTTATGCAGCTAGTGTTTGTAACCATTGAAATAGTATGTTCTTTCTAGCAGAAGCCTATGTGGGTTATTATGTCCTGTTTTGATAACTCTATGCTTTTCCTGAGAACATCTGTGTGTTTTGGTTTAGTGCAGATGCCAAAAATTTCCCAAGGAAGATTTAAATAATTGGTATAGCATTACAAGCCTATGTATTACATATTTCCTTTTCATAGACTCTTTAGTAATGCTTCATAGACACTCTAGGACTTCAATATTACGGGATGATATGTCTAGGCATCCTTCCGTAAGAAGTGGTTGAAGCATTGTGTTCTTCTCGTGGCATTGATGCAGGGTCCTGCATAGAAACACAAAGGGTTAATAGGAATAGTAAGTGAACAGAGTAGAATAGTAGTGGGGGCTGTTTCCGCACGTCAGTAGAGATAAGATAAGGTGTTCTGGCCTTCTCCGAAGAGAAACAGCTTCCCCAATAATTTACCAAGAGGGGGACAGTCAGCAAAGATAAGGTACTAAATCCTATGAGCTGTTAGCCAGAAACCGGTTAGGGCCAGGCTTGTGGTCTAGATAACGGTCAGAGGACAGCTGAGCAAGCGCAAGAGAGGAGGTCAACCAGCGGACACGAGGAAGAGGAGCTTGACTTCATCCCCAAAGACCCCAACGACCACCACCAGAAGGCACTGCGCAGACTCAGCTGGGAGGAGATTATGGAAATGCTAATTTAAATACGAAGCGGGGATAGGTAATGCATATGTATAGGCGTATTGCGAAATATCATGAATATGTAACTACTTGCTCTATAAGACTAAGATGGCGATCCTCGTAACGGTGCACACAATAGGAGGAGCGATCCCCTGTGTGCCCGGCGCCGAATAAATATACCTACTTTACAATCTCTCAGATTGTGGAGTCTGTTTTCCGCACGTCAGCATTCTATAGAAGATGTAATTTTAAAGTATTTTTCCTGCTTTAAACTGCTGTGTTTTTTCTCTTTACAGATATTGCAAGTAAAAGAATTGTCCACTTCATCTTGCTGCATGAGGATGTTTCGCTTCAATATTTTATTCCGGCACTTGCCTGAATGTTCTGGAGTCAGGGTTATTTTCCAACCTGAGGCCTTTTCCATGAAGTCTGAAAACTTTCATGAGTCGTTGGAGTACTCTCATGTGATATACTGTTAGATGCAGCCATCAGATGGACATTATTTCCATATTTATGAAATTATTCAAAATACCTCCTCATCCAGAAGGCTTCTTTTCATGAAGAGTTACATACTATGAAAGACACAACGGTGGGGAGGTGGCATATCTGAGCATTACAGGGAGCAAAACTGAAATTTGTATGTGCTTTTGGGATGCTTTGAGCTGTGGGGAAGGCAACATAATTTTTTTTTTTCTCATTGACAAGCGTAAAGGTAGAATTGAGCTCTGGAGCTGCTGCTGGGTGTATTCAGTATTTGACACTGCAGCTCCAAGGTGAGGGATCTCTGAGCAAGCTGGCTTACCTTCACGGAGCAAGAGAGCCCTCTGCAGGGTTGACAGATTGGTACCTGTAGTTATCTGTGGATCACACTTTTTCCCCTTTGCAGGTGGAAAGCATTGTACAACCTGTGCTGTTGTGCTGTCAGATGTGGTGAGATTGCATCTAGGCTCTGATGCCAAGCAGCCGAGAGCACGACAGTACTGCACCTGCTTCTATTTCCTGGTTATCTTCTGAGGTCTTTTCTTCCTTATTCCATGTGTGATTGTATTTGTTATCTGGCCGTGTTCTGTATAGCCTCTGGTGTTCCACAGGGTTTTCAATATCTTGTGAAACTTCTTGTTTTAGAAATGGTGAGTGAGTCTTTGCTGCCAAATGGGACTGGGAGTTTCTGCTAGATGGTAACTCTTGTTGGGGTCAGAAGTGTTGAGTTTGGTGGTTTTTTTTTTGTTTTGTTTTCAAGGATCATTGAGGTTAAGGTTAGTGGTTTAGTGTTTCTATTAGTGTTTCTATTACACTAACCAGAAAACATCTTCCAAATTCTGGAAGTAGTTTTCATGGGCAACTGCAGTTACCCAAAAAATCTGTGCAAGACGAAAATAGGTGTACACCAGGTTACAGCAGTTTGATGGTAAGAGGCTTGTGGTAAATATTCCTGGGTTTTCTCCTGAGGAGAGGGGAAAAACTGAGTGTGATACAGAGTATGCACTATGAAAGTAGGCTTTAAAATCTTTGGATTTTCTCCTTAGAAAAATGCATTCTGTATAACCTGATGGAAATAGCTTTTTCTGGTATAGCATAAGAGCTAGTAATAATGGCCTCTCAGCTATGCAGGCTCTATGATTGCTATTTTTAAAAAGAGATCAGAAGTTATAATTGCAATAACATGTTGCTTTTTGAAATAAAAAAATAAATAGAAGTGGTAGTAATGCTGGTACAGGTCAGGCGTGTGCAGCAAGATGTCAATTTCATATTTTGGAGAGGGGGAAGCTAGACAGACTGACAGAGGTGAAATCGCTTCCAGCCCCAGTGCTTCCTTACCCTTCCCACCTAAATGCAGCACAAGGATACAGCTCAGCCTTGCTATCCAGTTGACCCATACATGCTGATCAAAGGGATAACAATACTTATTCATGTTTGAACCTGCCGTCATCTGTGAATGCAGTTGTCAGAGCCCTGAGGGCAGTACTGGGCCTTAATGGCCCTAAGCACCCTCACCAGGGACCCCTACCCACCCTCTGTCCGTGGGCCTACAGATCTTATTTCAGCTCAGGCTGTGGCATCCTGTACTCCCCTAAGCTGTGTTGTAGGTGGGCCTGGGCCCAGCCCTGTTGAACTGATGTTTGGATTTCCTGTATTGGCTTTGGATGGGAGCTGTTGCTCTCACTGCCTGGTTCTGCTTGCCTGGTTTACGTTCTGTGGGCCTGTGCCCTAGCTGTAGGGGTGCTTTCTAGCCTGCACTGTGGCTACCCTCAGCTCCTGGCTCCTCTTCCTGGAGCAGCCTTATTCTTGCTGCTCCTTAACATCAACAATGAGAAGAAATATTTCTCATTAACAGCCCTAGCTGCTTCCACATGATGAACCTATTGGTTTATGCCAGAAAATTTTTGTTGTGGCTTAAGCCACCAAGACAAAAGAGTTATGAGCCACTGGTGGAACTACAAAATAACCATCCATCCTCTCTCCAACGCTTTGTTCTCCTACTGCACATTTCTGTTAGGGGATGTTAAGAGTGGCCACCACCTCCAGCAGCTCTGGCTCAGGACTTCTGCACAGCTGCTAGAGCCCAGCCTTAGGTACCAGGGATGTGTATGCCCTGGGCTGAGGGATGTAACTGCTGCTTTCCCACTTGCAGGTTCTACCAGCAGTGAAGCTGGGCCTTGTGCCCTAGAAACACAGACACACGCAGGACACTGACCTGGCTGGTTGCAGACTGCCACGGACAAGCTGTGCCTTCAGCTGCATCTGCATATAGGACTGACATAAGTACAGGTAGCCACGTCTCCTCTTCATCTGGCAGAGACAGAAGGTCACTAGTGCAGGCACGTGCACACTGCTTGCTAGGTTCACAAGCACATACATGTTTGTAGATCCCTAGTACCCCTGCCCAGATCCTGGCCCTTGTACCTGCCCTGTGCATCACCTGTTTGCTGGCTTGTCCAGGTCAGTGTTCACTAGCAAACATACAGCGCTCTTGTCCCACAAGCATCCCATACTGACAGGTCCCTGTGGATATAAGCACAGACCCTTCACCTGCCTAATATCCCAGCCCAGACCCAGGCCCTCGCGCTCACTGCCTTGTCCAGCTTCGAGTTTGACAGCAAATGCACACCCCTCGCACACCGCGTTTGGAGAACGCACAGACACTTGCCTGCCCCACCCCCGCCATCAGCCAGCATCAGGTGCACGGACTGTGACCTGTGATCCTGCTCCAGCTGTGGGCACAGAGCCCAACGCCTACCTCACTCGTGCCAGTGTCCTCTAGTAGCTGTTTTTTGGGACACACCGCCATTCCCACGCCAGTGGCTTGCTTGGTGGCTGGGACCTCTGCACTCACTTCAGTAGCTGGCACCTCATCCTTGCAGCACATAGACACAGGACAGAGGGAAGTTATATAGAGATAGCGAAGAAAGGACTTAATTAGAAGATAGGACAGACTGGTGATGAGTGTATTGATTGATTCCTTTTATAAGCCTTTCTGCCTACTCCCTCTTTGTTCTTCCCTCCTCCCACTTGCCCTTTGAGTTGTCTGATCAGTTGGCATATTTCTGCCCACTCTCTCCAATATGCCGGTCCCTGAGGTTTGCCCTCTTTATTAGTTGCAAAGTCCCATTTTGCCTGTGTTGTGGGTTGACCCTGGTAGGCAGCTCAGGCCAGTGCAACCGCTCGCTCCCCCCTTGGTGGGATGAGGGAGAGAATTGGAAGGGTAGAAGTGAGAAAACTCGTGGGTTGAGATAAGGACAGTTTAATAGGTAAGGCAAAAGCTGTACACACAAGCAAAGCAAAATACGGAATTAATTTACTGCTTCACATTGGCAGGCAGGTGTTCAGCCATTTCCAGGAAAGCAGGGTTTCATGGCACATAATGCTTACTTGGGGAGACGGACTCTATAGCTCTAAATGCCCTCCCCTTCCTTCTTCTTTCCCCCCAGCTGAGCGTGATGCCATGATGGTATGGGATATCCTTTGGGTCAGCTGTGTCCCCTCCTTACTTCTTATGCCCCCCCGGCCTGTTTGCTGATGGGGCAGTGTGAGAGAGAGGGCCTTGTGCCAGGGTTGGTTTTTTTCCTGGTTATTGTCTTTTTGTTAATGCTAATTGGACTGGTTTTCTATCTGTATGTTTCTTTTTTTCTTTCCCCTATCATCCCAATACAGGATGTGCTTAATAAGATAACCTGTCTGGAATAAACTCTCACATTCCCACACACCCTGCCTCTCTTATCATTTGTCTATCAGTTTTGTGTCTCTTCATGTTCTTGTTTATGGCTTCCTCTTTTTCTTTTTTTTGCATTGAAAAGGTCCTGGACCAGATACCCTGAAAGGAGAAGACACTTCTTCTGCATACAGAAAACTGCATTGCAGTTTTCAATCCTTTCATCCTTCTTATTCTGAAGACCAGCAAATTATTTTATTAAACCAATTTGGTGATGGTTTATCATACAATATATACTTAAATTATTCTAATTTTTAATTGTGGTATTCTGAAAGCGGGTATTAATGCTTGCAAGTGACTGTATACAACTGCTTTATTGTAGCTGTCTGGGAAACTCCCTGTGATGGTTCTTTGAGGTTGCAGGTAAGTGGGAGCTACTGGCTAGTTCTGGCTCTTCCTCCAGTGAGCTCTCTGGTGCCAACTCTCTCCTCCTGTCTCATCATGTTTGCTCCTGCTGTATGCACACAGGCATATACATGCTCTTCAACAAACTGAGTTTATTTCACTCCGACAATAGATAATTTGTGCTTAATTATAATATACTGTCTAGAGAGTACACTGTATGAAGGACTTCTATAGTTAAACAAGGGGATTAGACTAAATTATGTAATGTATTTGGCCTAATTCTACTCAAAATTTTGTCCAGAGCAATCAACTTCTTCCTTGAGTGAACGGGATACCAGCTCCCAAAACCATTTAGGCACAGATCTAGATTTTAGCTGTGTTATTTTGTGAACACATTATTTTGCATAAATAGCCTACATATTGAAACCCCTACTACAGGCTACTGAAGATATGAACTCACTGACTTCCTCTGGTGACTTGCTAGACCCAAAAATCAAAAACAGGGAGAAGGGATTTTTCCCCTCCATTTTTAAGGGAGGTCCTTCTCTTGTGCAAGACTGTGCTGCACATCCACTGTGGTAATGGATAGTGAGGGTGGTGAGTGGTAGGTATTGTTGAGTTTCATTTCAGGATCATATTTGCTGGACCTAAGTATACCTGTTAGTATGTGTCCCAAGCAATTCTATACTTCATATGAGTGATTTCAGATGATTACTCGGTGCTGTCTTCAAAATATCTGTTAATTTTGGAGAATTTTTTTTTTTGAAACATCTCTCTACAAATTCAGCATCTGTATTATGGATTGAAAATATGACAACTTGCTGTTGGCAGGCAGTATAAAGAGTTCGGTGCAAATACATTTACAATTACGTAGACCATAGATTTTTCAAGCTGTAGTCTCATTTCTGCCTTGTTATTAAATGAGATGAAAAAAAAAAAAGATATTTTGTTTGATTTTCTGAGCCATATTGGCTTACTTTAATGTGTAAACCGTTATTGCCAGAATAGAAGTGAGATAATGATGTTGAGCAGAGAAGTATGCTCTAGACATATTGATGGAATATGTGCAAGGACATTGCTGTCTGTGTCAGAAGGCCAAGCACAGGGACTTGAGCACCACACCTGAACATATCGGGCAAATAACAATCTCAAATTCTCTCTTGATATTAACATCTGTGTCTTAACACACCATTCTTTCAAACAAGTGAGCTGCATGTCCTCTGACATTCCTTAACTTATAGGCAAAGGTTAGAAGTAATTTAATTTTATGTGATTGAGATATCAACAATGTTGGGGGCGGGAGAGGGGGGGACAGAAAATTCTGCAGGTATTAGTTTTTTGGTTTATATATAATATTTTGATTATTTATTTTTTTTTGGTTATAGACTACTTGGCTCTGTAAGTCTGTGTAAGATGGGATGGGGGGAAAGGATCAGAATTTCTGCAGAAATTTCAAATGTAAGTGTTCATCTCCTTAATGGTGCTGCTTGTACATAACTCTGCCTCCAGAAAGGGCAGAAGAGGTTTTTATTTTCTTCTTTGTTATTTGAATGTGTAAGATGTTCAGCCTCTGGGTTTTCAGGTTGAGTGTTTTTGTCAGAAAAGAAAATGAGTTGAAGGATGACGTGACCATGTGTTACATACAGTCAGGAACACATCTGCTGCTTGTGTTGACTTGAGGTCAGGCAGCACTGAGCATCAGAAAACAAACTATGGGCTTGGGGGCCTCAATATTATGTTCTCGGGAAGCAATTGGACAGGATTTCTGCCTCCGATGGCAGAAAATCTTGAAAGGAGAAAACTTGACATAAACTTTCTAGTTATCCTGTTACTTGTATTTGAGACGAGCTATTGCTGAGTTATACTTCTGGAGAGATTTCTATCTTTCTGACCTTGTATTTCAGTTAAAATAGGAGTAGTGCAGTAGAAATCATGCATTTAGCAGATGAGTAATCTGGAATTGGAGCTGGACTGAGGGATTTGGGATCCTAATTTGGAATTATTCTTGCAGGAGGGAAATAATACCAATTTGCCACGCAGCTGTAAAGAGAAGTTTAGGAGCAGTCTTGACAAGAGAAGTGGCTTTAAAACATTGTTCTGTTGTTGCGTACTAGAAAAATCTGAAGAACAGGCACAATGTTCCTGTGTATTGTTTTACTATCTGCAAAAAGCCCCAGGGTTTAAGATAAGAATATGGAGAAAAAGGATTAACATCTGCTGGTCTAAATCACTGAGTTTAGGAGAGCTAGGTAACTGGAATAGTTTGTCAAATAGTACAAGTGATTTGCATTCTGAAAGGTTGGCCTGAAGAGGCTGCTCACACACCCCTGACCAACACCTGCTGCTCTCTGCTTTTCTTTCTTTGTAGCTGGGGAACTGAGTGTTCTTGTTAAAACCAAGCAGATACCCGAAATCCTCCTGAGGAGCCAGATAGATGCGTTCTTAGTTAATGCCCAGGTGAGGGGACAGAGGCAGGCACTGAGAGATAGGAGGGAAGCTGCTGTACCTCTGTGCTAGCTTCTGTTACTTTGAAAAGCTGTATCACAAGCTCCTTGGATTCCCTCTGAACTTTGTTCACATCTGAGGGCCTTTTCCATCTTCTCCTTATGGCCTTTCTCTGATTTATGGCTTAAATGTGTGTACCAAGGCCTTATATGTGTATGTTCTGCCTACTTCCCTTTCACTGAGATAGGTTTTTTTTTTTTTTTCCCCTCTTCTTAGTGAGAAAAGCCCTTCTCTATACGACAGGATGTTCATCGAAGCCGCTTGTATGCCTGCACTACGTTAATTTTACTAAGAAGGGTATGATAGAAGATTTTTTGACTCTGTTGTGGAAAGAGATGTTGTTGACCTCTTTCTGTTCTGGTACATACTTGGAGTAGTTGCTCATGAACATGAGTATGTAGTACACAGGCTTATGTGTGTGCTTCTTGTATAGTTACTGGAAGTTTGTGCCTTAACTTTAATCCAACACCTGTTACATTAACACCTATGCAGCTGAGTCAGAGCTTTTGCTTTTTGTCATTTTAAACTAAAAGGTTCGTACATTGTATTGGTATATTTTTGTTCTGCTTCCTAAGGGAATGGTGCTGCATTTTGCTGTTGTTCTGTTCAAATTTCATCCATGTATGTAATTAGAGTCCTTCTGATCACTCTAGGTTTTTTTATAACATTCTAGCTCTCCTGACCTCTTCATCTGTTTTGCAGAAGGAGGTGCTGGTTTGTTATGGTCCCAGTAAGAGAGGCACTCGGACACTGTAAAGTGCCACATAAGATACCATTTATTAAAGGTAATGCTATAAAGAAAGAGTGGCTTGTCATGTTTTGTGGTGAAGTTCTCCCCAGGTTCCGTAATGTTTGTTTTCAAGAGATTCATTAAAAAGAGCTATTTCTTCTTTCACCATTCCCTTTTATTTGGATGAAATGGGTGTTACGGCAGCTGTGCTTCTCACAAAATGAAAGTTACAAGATAGTGGAGGATCCATCCCAGCACAACAAAGTTTTGTTAAATGTTATTTTTTTTTTTCTTCTAAAGAGCCTCTACTCATTTATTGCCATCAAAGAGCTTGAAAACCTAGCACAGATGTAGTTAACATTCAAAACAGAGGAAGCAAATAGGAGAAATGCTGAAGTTATATTCAGCTTATATTGCTGAAGTGCTAGTATTGCTGCTTCTTTGCAGCAGGCTGGCTGGGCTGACTATAGTTCTTTGGATTTATTTCAGAGCAGTGTGGTTGCCATTGGTCTATATTTAAATCGCAGTATCGTCCCGAAACCTTAATCAAAACAGGTGTTCTGGGTGCAGTGTAAATTGGAAGTTATTTGTGGAGAACAGAAACAGGGGTTTACAGAAGCTTGCAATATTGATCTATCTGTTGATCTTTTGAAAACTAGTGGAAATTCCTCACTATTGCCCAAGATATCCCCACCCGTTTTCTATCAGACACTGTATTAATTTCCTGTTACAGGGCCTTGGTTTTCAGTAATTTTTTACATGTTAATGTTATCTGTCCATTTTGATACACTACCAACCTCTGCTATCTTATATTCTTTTCATCCCTTTTTCCAAGTATGTCTCAGAGGAGCATTGAAGAAGATGAGAGCATAGAACTCTCTGAACCAACCACCAGCTGCTATGATAGTAATGAAAAATAATAGCTTCCTTTACCAGTTATTTCATTCTAGCACTGTGGAGTTAACACGGAAAATTATTTATTTATGCTGTCTCACTCCTGGCTAAATAGAGCTCAGGTGCAGCAGTATCTGCTCTGGTCTGACGTGTAGTAGTACTTCCATTTAATCAAATTTCTTCTGATTTGGAACAGCCAAGATTCTGTCAGGGTTAGGTGACAAGGGAAGACAAGCTTGAAATGTCAAAGGGTAAATTCTAAATGTAAGATGGGATTTAGACAAGATGTTGGCCTTTTCCCACCATCTATCCCAGGGACCAGAAGATGCTCTCCATCCCTGTCCTGGCTTCAGCTGGGAGAGGGTTAATTTTCACAGAAGCTGGGAGGTGGGCATAGCCAAGGGGATATTCCATACCATGCTGATGTCATGCCTGGGATAATGGGGGAAGCTAGCCGGGAGAGGTGGGGGTTTTTTTGGGCGGCATTTTGGTTGTGAGCTGCTTCCATTGTCTGTTCTTTTTATAATACTGTTTGTTATTGTTATCTTCTCTTTTTTTCTTGTCTAATATTAGGAAAATCTGTTGTTACCTCAACTCACTCTTTTTTATTCTTTCCCCCATCTTATTGGGGAGGAAAATGTTACGTATTTTGGTTTCCAGTTTACATTAATAAGGTTAAATTCCAGAGCCACTACTCAGGTCTTACTAGACAAAACTTCTGCAGTCATAGGCTCAGCTCTTTGTTGAAATGGGTAGAAAAAATGTCTCTACCTTCAAGAAGGCATTTTTGTGTGAGTTAGTGAATTGGTACACAAACTTACCTGTAACTTTCTCTTGTTTTCCTTGCTTTCTGGTTGCACACTACTGTATTATTGATCCTTATTTTTATGCTGCTTTACAAAAATACTTTGCATATATATATATATTTTTAAATGCCACAGCAATTCAAAACCAGTGAAATTGTGATTAGAAAAATAAAACAATAGAGGGTGCTAAAGAGCTGTGAAAAATGTGTTACTCTGCTCTAAGAGAAACAAATCTAGGACCAAGCAGTGGACCTCAGTTAACACTTTTGAGAGGGTGTGTTTTTTTTAATAGTTTTTCATAAATGACATTTTTCAAATGGGCAGGTTGCCAGTGACTAAATGTAAGACTGGAATTGTTTAAACTTTGTAATCTATAGAAGAAATATTATTTCCAGAGCAAGCATCATGAATGACCTGGGTCAAATCATTTCAGCACAGACCCTGAGAGATGCTGAACTCAACTGAGATTAGGTGGCTAAATAGCCTACAGGATCTGGACTTAAACCTTCAGTTCTTCAGCTGTAAAACAAGAATCTTTGTACTGTACAGCGGGGTGCAATATATGGTAAAGAAATGCATGAAGGATTTGGTTTTGCTGATAGAGGTCTAAATATAAATTCTAGCCTTCACTTCACAGGTTATTTACTCAGGGACATCTTTATTCTCAATGAATAATCAGGAAAACAAACTGTGTGAATGTGTATGGGCTGGTGCCATAAATGTTTGGCTCTCCTTTCCTTAGATGGGAGGACACATGTTCAACTCATAGTTAATTAATAATTAATTACACAGGTATTTACTCAGGGACATCTTTATTCTCAATGAATAATCAGGAAAACAAACTGTGTGAATGTGTATGGGCTGGTGCCATAAATGTTTGGCTCTCCTTTCCTTAGATGGGAGGACACATGTTCAACTCATAGTTAATTAATAATTAATTAATCTGTCACTTTGTTATGTACTATTGATGACCATCGGAAGCACAATTCATTGCAGTTCACTAAAGGAATGTTTGACTTCCCCACTTTTTTGTACCAAGTCATTGACTAATTGGGTTTTTTTACTTACACTTAACAGATTTAAAGACTGTATTCTATGAGTTTTTATGGTTTACTGTCATGTCATAAGATGTCAAACTGGAGCCACAAGTAATTTATTCTGGCATTCAACAATCAGATAGACCTCCAGCAGTGGAAACTGGGGGATACTAAATGTAATCAGTCAACTGCCAGAGTATTTTCAAAAGATGGAAACAGACAGGAAAAAATTGTCTTACGTTAGACAAACAAAAGTTAAATCACATTCAGATCTTAAAGCATTTTAAGTGATATACAGTCATGTGCTGGCACTTGTATAATTTGAGGCAAAAACCAGGCACAACTTTATCCTTTGTTTCACTCAAAGTAACTGTCAGTGCTAGTAATGGCTGGAAAAATTTTACTTACCCCTGTCACTTTGGTGAATTTATTACTCCTTGAGGAACACAGAAGCAAATTAGCAACTCAATAAATTTTCTCTGATTTTGTGAAATAGTATGAAATAATTTGTACACAGGTCTTAGACTTCGGAGCAGCTCATAAATATTTGTTAATGTACAGTGGCCAGCTCTCAGACCTGTCCTCCCATGTCCTGCCTTGCCCTGCCCTGCCTTACAATGCCTTGCCCTGCACTGGATTACCTAACCCTGCCCTGACCAGCCCTGCTTTGCCTTGTATTTCCTTGCCTTGCCCTGCCTTGCCCTCCCTTGCTTTGCCTTGCCTTGACCCCCCTGGCCTTGCCTTGCCTTGCCTTGCCTTGCCTTGCCCTCCCCTCCCTTGCCTTGCCTTGCAATGCCCTGTCCTGCCTCACCTTGCCCTGCCCTGTGTTGCCCTGCATTGAAATTGTGTTGCTCTGCCTTGCCCTGCCCTGCCTTGCCTTGCCCTGCCCTGCCTTGCCTTGCACTGCCCTGCCATGACCTGCCTTGCCTTGCCCTGTCGTGCCCTGCCTTGTCATGCCTTGCCATGCCTTGCCCTGCTTTGCCTTGTCTTGCCCTGCCCTGCCTTGCCTTGTCTTGCGTTGCCTTGCCCTACCGTGCTTTCCCCTGCCCTGCCTTGCCCTGCCCTGCCTTGCCTTGTCTTGCGTTGCCTTGCCCTACCGTGCTTTCCCCTGCCCTGCCTTGCCCTGCCCTGCCCTGCCCTGCCTTGCCTGGTCTTGCTTTGCCCTGCCTTGCATTACCCTGCCCTGTCCTACCTTATGCTGCCCTGCCTTCCCTTGCCCTGCCCTGCCTTGTCTTGCCTTGCCCTGCCTTGCCCTGCCCTAAATTGACCTGCCTTGCCCTGCCCTATCTTGACCTGCCTTACCCTGCCCTGCCTTGCCTTGCCTTGCCCTGCCATGCCCTGTCCTGCCTTGCCCTGGCCTGTTCTGCCCTCCCTTCCCTTGCCTTGCATTGCCCTGCCTTGACTTGCCTTGCGTTGCCCTGCCCTGCCCTGTCTTGCCCTGCCTTGACTTGTCTTACCCTGCCTTCCCTTGCCTTGCCCTGCCTTCCCTTGCCTTGCCTTTCCTTGCCCTGTCCTGCCCTGCCCTAGCTTGCTTTTCCCTGACCTACCCTGCCTCGCCTCACCTTGCCCTTCCCTGCCCTGCACTTTCCTGCCTTGCCTTTCCCTTCCTTGCCCTGAACATAGCAATATGAGACTTCCCAACGTGAACAGCCAGCTCTGTTGCTAT